>NC_142074.1:18212500-18505000 GCF_059756535.1 Pantherophis guttatus | reverse complement strand
GCTGGTCATTTGCATTCTTTTATAGAGTCGTTGAGGCCACTTGGAGGTTTATCTGTGTCCTCAGGGTCACCTGAGCAGTGCAACTGGATGTGGAGCCTTCTTGGAACTGCTGAAAGGACTGGAGATAGATGATGTCGTATCCCCTCCTTCCTCTGTTGAGGAAAAACAAGAAAGTCCAGTTGCCTTTTGCAAAAAGCACCTTCGGTCACCATACTGTTTGCATAAATGTTCAGCAGTAGAATCGTCAGAGTTTACACCTTTGACTCCTTTTCTGAATTAGATATTTGCAGGGATGTCTACAAATAGCACATCTAACCTGTGTTACTGTGTTAATTAAGATATTGCAGTAACTGTGTTAGTGCAAAATCTTAATTAAACCAAGTCAACTCTCTTCTATGAGTAAATGAAGCAATGCCCTCCGGAAGTTTTCTCTAGGGATGGAGTCAAAAGGTGTTTAATTATGTGCAACTTATTTATATGATTTGTTTGGATAATATTCCATGTATGCAACACTTCCACTTAAGACAATCTGACGACAGGCACATTGAGAAAGGATGTGCAATATAGGATGTATAAAGGTAAAGGTTCCTCTCACACATATGTGCTAGTTGTTCCCGACTCTAGGGCTCTTCAAAGTCCTGTCCGAAGACATCTCCGTGGTCATGTGGCTGGCATGACT
Source organism: Pantherophis guttatus (assembly GCF_059756535.1). Classification (NCBI taxonomy): domain Eukaryota; kingdom Metazoa; phylum Chordata; class Lepidosauria; order Squamata; family Colubridae; genus Pantherophis; species Pantherophis guttatus. Next base: position 18,504,321 of record NC_142074.1, on the reverse strand, counting down.
AAATGCCAAAGGCACACAGAACGCTGTTACCTTCCCACCAAAGGTGGTCCCTATTTTTCTACTTGCATTTTTTACGTGCTTTCAAACTGCTAGGTTGGCAGAAGCTGGGACAAGTAACGGGAGCTCACTCTGTTACGCGACACTAGGGATTTGAACCGCTGAACTGCTGACCTTCCGATCGACAAACTCAGTGTCTTAGCCACTGAGCCACCGCATCCCATATATGTATAGGTATACTGTTATTTAATACAGTTTAGGTCCATTAATAGCCCTTTCCCTCCCTCTCTCCTTTTATTTATTTTACAGTACTTGTAACTCGTTCCACTCCCATAGGGCTGGTGGTGAACAACAGTTCCAAAAATGAAAACGGAAACATAATAAGTTCACACAGACACCACAGCTGATTTTCACCCAAAGGCTAAAAGACCAAAAAAAAAAAAAAAAATCAATTAGAACAATAACAAGTAAAATATATATATATATATCCTGAAAAGCAAAGACAGCCCTCAAATAAAAAATATATCAAGCACTTGCAGTCTCTCAGCTGGGACCAAAAAGCCCTGTTGAAATAAAACAATTCTCATTGTTAATTGTTTAATTTCTAGTTTCTGGAACTGCAGAAAGGGGATGACTATATTTATTTCTGGAACACAATCTAAGATGGGATGGGACCTGCTGCACCAAATACCTGCCATCCCATCTATATCTCCCAGATTTATAAGGCGAGGGAGATTTTAAGAGCTGCAGGGGCGCAATGATCAGAATGCAGTACTGCGGGCTACTTCATCCTGGCTGCCTGCAATTTGGCGGTTCGAATCTCACTAGGTTCAAGATTGACTCAGCCTTCCATCCTTCCGAGGTCAGTAAAACGAGAATCCAGATTGTTGGGGGCAATATGCTGACTCTGTAAACTGCTTAGAGAGGGCTGGAAAGCACTGTAAAGTGGTATATAAGTCTAAGTGCTATTGCTATTAACAGCACCTGTCTCAATGGCCAAGTTAAGATGGATAAGTACATTTCTGGTAGAGCATTGATTGGTGTATCCCATGTTTGGACTTTTTAGGGACTTTATTTGTTTGTTTGTTTGTTTGTTCGATTTATATACCACCTTTCTCCAGAGACTCAGGGCGGCTTACAATGCGTTAAGCAATAGCCTTCATACTTTTTTGTATATACCTGCTTAGTAGGGCTTTTGACTTAATGGCAAAATCACTCTGTATGGTGCTTAGGAGATAATAGGCAATGAACGCACTAATTGTAACATTGACAGGCACAAAAGACCAAAGCCAGGTGTTAAGTTCCAATTACATTGATTTATTGTTCATGCCTATGCACAGGAATCTAGTCAACTAATGGTCAGCACTAAATTGGTACTAGGTAAGGGTAACAGAATTCAAGAGGGGTTGGACTTAGTCCATTTCTGACTACATAATAATTCTAGGCTGATTCCTCTCTTAACTCCACCCCCAGACTCTGTCACTCCTTCTCCTATACTATAAAAATTCAAAATTGCTGAGATCGTTCCACCAATAATTTTGCTGCCAGTCTTTTGGCCTCCAACTTCTATTTCCACCTTTATTTTGATTGCCAATGAATGTGTACAATTTCAGGTGTACCTTTTCGCATTTAATTAGCGTTCACCTGAAGGTCTGGGCCCAGGGATGGTATTCATTTTACCTTTGCTACCGGTTTGCAAATTCAAGCATTCTGCACATGCGCAGAGGGTAAAAAATAGGATGTGATGATGTCCAGGCAGGTGGGCGGAGCCTCCCGCCTCCGGTGCTACTGGATCGCGCGATCCGGATAGAGCCGACTGAATTTCACCACTGACTGAGCCATGCCGGAAGAACATGATAAATCACATATCACACAAAAACTGTTACTCATACAGGTTTACATCACAAAAGGATAATGAATTTCATTTGCACAGCAGTCCGATGGCAGATTTCCCATTCTAAATTAGCAAAGAAGTCATTGTGCTGATACTTTGTACTTAAGCAATTTGTGTTTGGAATCCTTCTTCCTTTGGGAGTTTGCAGCTTAAAAAGGCTTTAGAAAAATGGATTTGTTCGAGGCCCCTTTTGAATAATTGAGATTTATGGAAAAAGCCGGCATACTATCTCCTATCGCTTCCTCCTTATTGATAGGGAGGCCACGGTTAGTGATTGCACAGTAAGCAATCAACAAAAGGCCAAAGTTCTAAGTATCTATATTTTAAATACATTCCACTTTGTTTTCACATCTTAAATTTATCACTGAAGGTTTCAGGGTATATTATGATAGCATACCCTTCAGATATATCTTTCTTCTCTGATGAAGCTTAGTTGTAATCCCTCAGACCTGGTAATTATATAATGTGAAATTCACATTCTAAAGGTCATCGATAAATCTCAGAAGAATAAAATTGAGAAGACCTTCAAGATCACCTGGAGAAAAGTAGCTGGCATCCAGACTTTTCTTTTACTAAGAAATGCCTTTCTTAGTAGAATCTTACAAGAAGCTATTTTATTTCCTCATTTAAGTCACATGGAGTGCTAATACCACTTTATAATGCCTTGGTAAGGCCACACTTGGAATACTGCATTCAGTTTTGGTCGCCACAATGTAAAAAAGATGTTGAGACTCTGGAAAGAGTGCAGAGAAGAGCAACAAAGATGATTAGGGGACTGGAGGCTAAAACATATGAAGAACATATGCTCCTGGAAGCACGAAGCCGAGAACACCAGCCTGAAGATGACGAATGAGACTTCGTCGAAACGTCGCCAAGACATTTCCAATTTTACATGGGAGAAGACCCAAATAACCAAAGACCTACATATCTATCTATCTATATATCTATATCTATATCTATATCTATATCTATATCTATATCTATATCTATATCTATATCTATATCTATCTATCTATCTATCTATCTATCTATCTATCTATCTATCTATCTCTATATATAATGAAATATATAGTTTCTATATATAATATATATATAGTTTATTCAAGGTGGTGGGATGGTTCAGCCCTTAAGATCCTGGGCTTGTCAGCTAGAACATTGGCATTCCAGGTTCGAGACCCGAGCGCCATGTGATGGAGTGAGCTTCCATTCTCGCTCCGGTTCCTGCCAGCCTAGCATTTTGAAAGCATGCAAATGTGAGTAGATAAATAGGTACCACTTCGGTGGGAAGGTTACAGTGCTCTGTAATGACATACTGGCCACATGACCGCGAAAATTTCTTCAGACAGCGCTGACTCAGTGGCCTTGAAACGGAAATAAGCACTACCTCTAAGGTCAACAATGACTAGCAGAGTAAAATCCACAGGGACTCCTTTACCTAATAGTTTACCTAAAGTTTATGCATAGGCAAAGAATATTTAAGATTCTCTAAAGTTTATTAAGGAACTTCAGGAAGTCAGTCCTTCGCCTGCAATTTGCTTATTTTAAAAGTCTAAAATGCGACAAGGCAAAACTTGCCCACTACAATGGCATTTTTTTCTCCCACCTTTTTGTTAGCAGAAATTTTCCAGACACACAGTTGGAGTGCTCAACTCTAAATTTCCTTCATGCAAACGGCTCACATTGAAATGCCAAACATTGTATCTGTCATTAGTGTAAATGGGGCCATTTGATTGTAGCAGTTAATTTAATACTTGTTAGCAATTTATTCAGTGCAGTTAAAGATGCACAGAATTAATTCTCCGGAGCACTTATATTTGGTAGGATTTGCTGTAATGCACATTGAATTCTGATTTTTATGCATACGGTAATTTAATAGTCAATACTTTGGGCATAAATGCATAATATCAGTTATTAGCATGTTGAAGCAGTTTAATCACTGCAGACAGCAACATGATTTGGAGGATATGAACATTTAGCTATATTTCAATTAAAAATGGTTAAGATAATTTTATTTTCTTATGCCTCCCTGCTTAATCCTAGTAGTTGCCTGATTTATCATTCTTATTCTGATCTATCATATCACCAACCTATAGTGAAAGCTATGTTGAAGTCATAGCAGTAAAATACAGTAAACTGAGTGGGAAGTATGCATCGTAACCAAAATTAACTTTCAAAAATAGGGTTTTGTTCTCTTCCTACTGAGATGCTGTCATACAATCAATTGTCTAAGTTAGCCCAACCTAGCTATATTATTTGATTATATGGCTCGATTGGCTTAGAATAATGTGTGAATCCAGTAATTATGATTTGAAAACTGTTTTCATGGCTTAATGTAACCTACGAGCCAGGAGATATCCTAGGAGAATATCCTAGGAGATATTCAATAAATAATTATTAAAATGATTCATGACTCAGCATATGCCATTTCTTCTTGGGAAAGAGAATCTAATTCCAAGTAACATAATTAGGAAAGAACTTTGGTGAATTATTTGGGATCAGTATATCTTTATTCATAATGAACAATCTGCAACATGTCTGTAACATAAGGAGGCATTGGGGGATTTTAGCCTGCTTCTGGTCCATTTTCAAACACAATAGTTCATTTTCCAGCTTGTCCCTCCCCCCCCCAAATGCCATCCCATTCTGTTTCAGTTTTTAAAGAGTTATCCTGCTGATGGGCAAACAGATGGACAGAGTCCTAAGCCCTTTTCTTAATTTGTGCCCAGCATTCTGTTGAATTGGGAAAAAAATTAAAAACAGAAGCCGTCAATAGTTCATCTCAAAGTCAATTCAATTACAATATCAACAGCTGTACGCCCACATTACTAAGAGAACAATTATTGAAATTATTGATTAACCTCTTGGAAATGTTCCTTGCCAGAGGAATATTACCAGTATAATAACCAGGAAAGGAAGCATTTTCATTAGCTGACAGATATCCCAGATTCATTCTAGCTGGATATGATAGGCAACAAATTATAATGGGAGCCATTTTTTTTTTTTTTTTAAATTTGATTTATATGCCGCCCTTCTCCGGAGACTCAGGGCGGCTTACAGTGCGTTAAGCAATAGCCTTCATACTTTTGTATATTTATACAAAGTCAGCTTATTGCCCCCACAAACTGGGTCCTCATTTAACCTACCTTAGAAAGGATGGAAGGCTGAGTCAACCTTGAGCCTTGGAGAGATTCGAACCAGCAGTAAATTGCAGGCAGCTGTGTTAATAACAGGGTGCTTTAAACCACTGTAGTACCAAGGCTCTTTTCCTGTTCTTTAACATGTTTTATGCTTTGATTGATCCCGGATAAAAGGTACTTGATATAAATGTAAATATGGCAATATTATTACATGAAAGAAGAATTTTCAGAAGTCTAATGCATCAATGTTAACAGTCAAATTATTTTAAACAAAGATGTACACAACAACTTAAGGAAACTGTAATACAAAGAACATAATCAAACCCAACTTATATTTTTACTAGTTGCAGTCTGTCATATTAGAATGGACAGAGAGACAGACAGACAGACAGAGATACAGTAGATGATAGCTAGCTAGCTAGCTAGCTAGCTAGCTAGATAGATAGATAGATAGATAGATAGATAGATAGATAGATAGATAGATAGATAGATAGATAATTAGGTATTCTCATTCCATACAGCAAGATTGTTCTGTAAATGATTTGAAGTTAAGTAATGAATAGAACAATTAATGGTTCTATTTCTTCTGTAGCAAATATTCAGTTTTGTTTTGTTTTTCCTATTTGCAGCATCACATACTATATTCCCTGCTGGTTTTTAGAATCCTTGCAAAAGAAGACAGCTTTGGATGGCAAATTGTATATATTTTTAACATAAAACTAATACCGATGGAACTCGGATCCAAGTATGTTTTGCCTGTTAATGTGTCTTTTATGTTTGTTTAAAGGCAGTCCGTCTGCCAATATTGTTCAGAGGATCTCAAGAGAATAGATGCTTTATGTGGTTGCCAAGTAGCATCTCTTTGATTAAACACATCAATTAATTCTGCTGTAATGTAAAGAATGAGATCCCTCTCACTTTATCCCTATTTAACATAGTAAGCATATTTTAGATATGGCTTGTTTTGCATCAGGGGAGATAAATGCATTGCTCATTTCAGTTAAAATCTGGACAAGGAGTGGCCATGATTAATTTGGAATATATATTTCCTAGACAGAATTCATGAATTTTTAAATGTAGAGAACAGAAAACTTTTACACAATCAGGAAATTTGAATTGGTATTAGGCAGCTTCACAGCAGGGGTGCACAAATCCAGCAAGATCCCATATGAATCAGGGAGTGGATTTAAATTCACTTCAGTTCATATATCTAAGTCAATTCTGAGTCTTGGTTTGAAACACTGACTCAAAAAAAAATCAACAATTGATCAAAGTGTATGTGCTCAAAAGATGAGCTTTAGCACACATAGTTTTATTGAATCAATCCAACATTTGTAAGGCATTTGATTGATCCTAAGGTATGCAGGGATGCAGTGGCTCAGTGGCTAAGATGCTGAGCTTGTCGATCAAAAGGTCAGCAGTTCAGCGGTTCAAATCCCTAGTGCCGCATAATGGGATGAGCTCTCGTTACTTGTCCCAGCTTCTGCCAACCTAGCACTTCGAAAGCACGTAAAAAATGCAAGTAGAAAAAGAGCGACCAATTTGGTGGGAAGGTAACAGCGTTCCATGTGCCTTTGGCGTTTAGTCATGCCAGCCACATGATCACGGAGACGTCTTCGGACAGCGCTGGCTCTTCGGCTTTGAAACAGAGGTGAGCACCGCCCCCTAGAGTCGGGAAGAACTAGCACATATGTGCGAGGGGAATCTTTACCTTTATCTTTACCTTTTAAGGTATGAAATCAGATCTTCGGAATAAAAAGATTTGCACATTCCTTACCACCCACCCAGTGATTTAACTTTGATTAAAATGGATGGGGATCTGTCTCTCTCTTTGCATAAGAACCTTTTGGGGTATTTTCCCAGATTCATTAAATAGTTTTAATAATGGTAACAATACCACCAATAATAATACTTTCACTTTTCGTTGTTAAAACATAACCCTCATTGGATTTGTTGTAGTTAATTTTGACATCAGTTTCTATATCAAGCTGATACCTGCTTCTTATAAGAAAAGACATCATTCTTCAGGATCACATTATATTTCTATCTTACTTCCTGAAGGAACAACACCCCCTAAGACGAGTCAAGATGAGTCACTCAGATTCAGGCTGAAATAAATCACGCTTAAGCAAAGACAGACAAGCCGAAGAAGTCAGTTCAGATCACAATTGAATAAGTCGGGCCCCATCAGATATGTCATATATAATCAATCAAGACATGACAGATCAGATAAGTTGGATCGCATTGGCTTTGTCACAGCAGATTCCAGTAAATCACAATCAGCACCCTGGAGAGCGCTCAATGCATTTTTTTTTACAATGTAGCTAGAGGGGGAAAAATGGTGACTGGGCAACGGTTGAGATAATCTCTGAGTTGAGTGCATTACCCGGTGACACTGTGATGCAGCCTTGCAGTATTCTTCATAACAGGACAGAATTGGTTTGCCATTGCTTTTTAGCTTTCCAGACTAGCCTATAAACCTGACTGGTCTCTCACAGAAGTATTAACTAGATCCAATCTTGCTTAACATTCAGACACAGATGAAATGTCAGCTCTTGTGGTCTTCTAAGGTCTTAGTAAAAGAGACACATTGAAACCAAGCAAAATGCTGGTAGAGAAATACTGCATAACTCTAGGAGAGCTGGCATTGGTCCTTAAAATTTATACACGATCCAGAGCCACCTTTTCCTACATACCCTGTATTAGAGCTGGAGAATGTGTGGCCCATTAGATGGTAATTCCCCACAATGGTAGTCAGATACTTCATCGTTAGGGATGCTAGGAATTATATATTAGCAATAGCTGGAGAAATACTGCTTTGCTACCATACTCCACTCGTGTTTTCAGTACACTGTCACCTTCGTCTCTCACATACAGTAGTGGCCAAAATTGTGGAAACCTTTTGGGAAAAGTATATTTTTGAGGTTTGATGGCTAATAACACCACTTTTTTTTTTTTTTTTTTTTTTTGAGTTACAAGATAATCCTATTCCACTGCTGGAATGGCCTGGGAATAGCCCAGACCTTAACCCAATTGAAAATCTATGGAGCCAACTAAAGAAACTTGTTAGTCAGAAGCGACCCAGCAATAAAACCCAGTTAATAGAAACAATCATTCAATCTTGGTTTCACATTATAACAGCTGCAGAACTAAAAGACTTGGTTCACTCCATGGGAAGATGTTGTAAGGCCGTCATTCATGCTTAAGGTTACCTAACTAAGTATTAACTGACATGGTGATCATTTTTGTATATCTCATTTTTTTCTATGTGTTTCACTTTTCTTCCTTATACTGTAACTGCTATTCTAATAGCAAATCCTTCATAAAAGTTATTGCATTGCATTCTTGATTAAATTATCTTTCCATTGATATATAATTTTATGGTACTATTCAAAAAAAAAAAGTGGTGTTATTAGCTAGGTTTAGACAAATACACTTTTCCCGAAAGGTTTCCACAATTTTGGCCACTACTGTAAGCGTGGAGGTAACCAGACCCTTGCAAGGTTCTGTTAAACACGGCTTTATAATAAAGTAGAAGTTGTTTATCAGTCCATCTTTCCAGTCTGGTCTACATGGCAAAAACTAAGATCAGTCTTTCAAGTCTGAAAGTATAGTTCTCCCACAGTTTCCTTTACAGCCTGAGAAACTGGGGTGGGGGTTTCCCTTCTGAGTCTCTTGCCCTATGCAATATGCAGCTGAAGGCTATGCTCTCTCTCTCTCTCGTATCTGACCCAGGGGTGGGATTCAGCCATTTCAGACCGGTTCGGGTGAACCGGTAGCTCCGACGATCAGCTGAGAGCGAACTGGTTCGCTCTGATGATCAGCTGGGTCTGCCTCTCCACCTCTGTGCTACACCAACCTATATTTCCTCAGCTAATAGGTACAGCAGAGTGGATTGCCATGCCTCAGCTGTTTTACACACTGGAACTTCTGTAGAAGGTAAGTTTTAGAGCTGTTTTCAAATGCAGGGTTCACATGCAAAGCGCGCGCTCAGCAAAAACCAGTTGTTACACCGGTTGAATCCCACTACTGATCTGACCGGTTTTTAGGCAACATCTCCACACTCCATGTCCCATCTCTTTCTTGTTGTTGAAACTGAAAAGAGTGCTTTTTTTTTTTTTTAATAATCTGTCTGGCATGAATCCAGATCTGCCTATGGAAAAAAAAAAGGGGGGGTGGGGGTGGATGAGGGGAGTAGCCATTTTTGTAATTTGTTCTGGGTGCTCAGTTAAAGCAAACAAGGCATAGCCACATCTGGACTGAAAGGGGTTGGCCTTTTGAATGCTAAAAAAGAGTTTGGCTGTACAAAAAGAGCCCTTTTCTTCCTTCAATGGATGGCAAAGGGATTGACAAAGTAATGAGTTAAATACTGGTAATGACAGTGACTTGGCAGGCAGTTGGTGCAGAGACTGTGCAGGAACAATAGTTCACTCTTTCCCTTGGATGTTAATTGCATAAACTATTCTGTTAAAAGTGAGAGACAGAAAGGGAGGGAGGGAGGGAAGGAAGGAAGGTTGGATTCCAGAGAAGCTGCTTTGTGTGAGAACTTCCACTGATGCACCTTTGTAAGCACTCACCAACCAAGAAAAAAACCCCTGAGATATGGATGCATCTGCATTCAGTAAGATTCAGGTGGGGGAAAAAAAATCAGTTTCCTTTGCAGTAATTCCCTGTTTGCCAATTCAGCTCACCAACTAATCAACAAGTGAAATGTTACTTATCAGTAACCACTCATTATCACTTCTTCCACAATCCACTGGGAAGGCAGATGTGTGTGGCCAGGGGTGGGCTTCAAAAATTTTTAACAAGGAGGTCTGTGCCCAGTTGCTGGGTGGGTGTGGGCATGGTGGGTGTGGACTAGTCAGCCTCCTGCACCATGGCGCATGGGGGGGGGCGTGTTTTTGCCCTCCCCAAGCTCCAGAGGCTTTCCTAGAACCTCTGGGAGGGCGAAAACGGCCTCCCCAGGCTCCAGAGGCCCTTCTGGAGGCCAGATATGGGCGAGGTGGGCGGGGCCAGCCAGGAGTGGGATTTGGAGGTTCTCCAAACTGCACAGAATGTCAACTTGCAAAGCTTTCAAGTTGCCATGAGCAGGAGGGAGGGAGAACTGATAGAGCTGATCGATTTCCCTAACTGAAGCTTCATTCCATAGATGCTTTCTTACCGCAATCAGTAGGAGGGTGTTGGATTTCACAGCCATCCAAAGTGGTTAATTGGAGAATGTGATTTACGACATGGCCAGGGAGGAGGGGAGAGACAGGGTCATAGGGGAACGTAAATGTACGTGGGATTAGTTCTAACTGCATCTGAATATTGCCGAAACGGTGCTCCTAATAAATGACTGTATTTCTTTTGAAGTTTGACTCATGGCTCATGAATTAATTAGGGCATCTTTCGAAAACTTCATACAGAATCTTAGCTAGAGGTTCTCCCGGACCCCCAGCAGCCCACCCCTGTGTGTGACTAGTCTTGCAAGGAAAATCTGAGCCCTTATCTAAAACTGCCCTCCTCTTGAGCTGTTGCTCTGTTCAGATAGAAGGACGGGCGCTGCTTTCATGGAACAGTTTCTTCCTTGGATTATTCCCCCAAAACATTCCCATGTGTGTGTGAGAGAGAGTCAGCTGCACCTCCTTGACCTCTTGTTTTGCTGACACAATAAACCCGTAGCTGCCATTACCTTGAAAATCAACTTGACATCTCAGAGTCCTTCTATGTGAGCACTTTTCAAAGCTACTTATTGAGGCTTTGATGCTCCATTTTGGTTCATTTGGAATTAAGGGGGGGATGAAAGAAGAAATGAAGAAAATTGGATGATTAAAGAGAACAGAATGATGTTTGGTTCAGCGCCCAGCCTGGAGCAGGAGTCCCTTGAATCTATAGGGACTTACTCATCCAACCATCGCAGTGAACAGTAAAAGGGACTGGAAAAGGGAGGAGAAGGTGTTTTAAATTCACTGACTTCACAACACATAAAGGCCTTGAGCTGTCCCCAGGGCTCTGACAAAGCAAAGCTGAGGCTGAGATGCGAAAGGGACATGGAAGGACTTGCACGCTCAAGTCAAGAAAGGAATTCAACTATTTGCTTCTCCCTCAAATAAGAAGAATGCATTTAATTAATTCTTCATCGAGACAAATAGGTTGTGATGAGACAGGGGGATATCTCAGGAGAGCGATGCTAATCCCCCTTGCAGTTTTAAAGGCACTGATATGTGGGCAAAAGACAGATCTCCAAGTTTCTTGGGAACAATGGAGAGAAGGAGGCAGGGATTGGTCTCAGAAGAAAAAAACAACAACAGATATATTTTTTTTTCAAAAAATGCAACTTTTTGTTTGTTTGTTTCTCTTCCAATAAAATAAAATTAGGGGAGCTGTTTTGATAGAAGCAAAATTCAATGTTAAGATCTCTCATCAGGTTTGTTGACCCAGATAAATGGAGAAAATTTAGAAGTGAATGGCAATCATAACTAATTGTATTGCATTCTATTTCATGGAGGCTTTTTTTCCCCTTTAATGATTAATTTGTTTAATTATCTGAATTCTGAATGCAGTATCTTACCAGATAATGTATCAGTGGCTTTGGTGTTTAATTAACTTCTTTTCAAGCCCTTCGTTTTAAAACTTCAGGTTGATTTAATGCTCATCGGTGAAGTTTCATCCTAAAGAACAAAGAAAGTCAACAAATTTAACTTTTATATTGGAATTTTTTTTCATAGTCTTTTTTTTAATAACTTTATAATGTGTGTGTACATGTGTGTGTGTATATATATATATTTATACACACACATACCCTTTCTCTTTTAAATAATGCAAAGGAAGTATATACTGAGACCCAGTTTACAACCTTTTGATATTAAACTTCTTCACAGGGTGTGTTTAAATATAACATTTCAGTCATATGATATATTTCATTGATTTATTTCCCCTACTCATTTGAGTTCTTTCATAATCCAATAGTTTGGGCTATTGAAAATTGTTCAAAAGATTTGCATTATACAGTATACTATATATTAGATTTAATGATATTTAATGATAGTTATAGTAGTTATCATGTTTCCCCGAAAATAAGACCCTGTCTTATATTTTTTTGAACCCTGAAATAAGCGCTTGGCCTTATTGCCATGTGCTCAAAAGCCCGATTGGGCTTATTATCAGGGGATCTCTTATTTTGGGGGAAACAGGGTCATTGCACATGGTACAATGAAATTAAATGCCTTGTTAATTAAATTAACTTGTATGCCGTCTTTCTCCGAAGACTCAAGGCGGCTTACAATGCATTTAAAAACCATATATAAAAACATTAAAAATTAAAACATTAAAAACAATTAAAACCCATTCATGGCCGGATCTCGCCAGATCGCAACAGCGAATTTATTCAATTGTTGTATGAAACAACTAATGTAAAGTGCATGTGTGTTTACTAAAGATATACTAGATAGAATGGATCACACATACATTACAAATTTAATTTTGAGTGTCACCGGTTATAATATATTGATTGATCTGATTTGTACCCTGTCATTTTAGTAACACTTTAGAGCTGTTCTCACACATAGATTAAAGAAACCCTAATTTAGTGTGATAGGGGGAAGTTGATTTCTGTCCCACAAAGATTAACTAATTTTCAAAATGATAGTGTCTTTCAAAGAAATCATATTACACTTTTCGGGATTAACACTTAGATGACAGGGTGAAAAATCACCTGAAGGGAAACAAGCTAATACCAGCCGCCAGTCAATGTAAACTACCTTCAAGGTTATTTGAATTCTTTACAGCCATTGTTGAAGCAATTTAATAATTAACAGAAGGTGTATTCTTTATTCCATCCACCTTCTAATACATATATATTCCTGTGCCAGGGCATTTTATTCTTTTATGATCATTATCTTGATTGATGTTCCATAGCACACAGGTTTTGTGGATAATGAGTGTGATTACTACCTTGCTGGTTAAACAGCTGAGCTTAGATAGAAATTTGTGTGTGTTTGTGTATGCTCAGATATTTGTTTCCTTCTTGCTTTGCGAGGACATTTTTTTCCAAGTAACCAATATCTCTCAGCCAACAGATCCATCTTTCACTCCATATGTTATACTTCTTTGCGGATTTAGCTTTCATCTTATTTATTTAATTTTTGATTGAGCTCAAACTTGCTATCTTCAAGGAGGCTATCCAGCTCTGGAGAGGAAAAAAAAAAGGCTGCCACCATCCTGTTCTAGAGAGAATTAGACAAAAATAGAGCAAAGCCTCTGTCAGATTGCTTGAGTTTAGCCAAAGAGATGCATATATGTATTAACTTTGAAAAGAAAAGCAGCTTAAAATGGGTGCAAACCTTGCACGACTGTCTCAGATCCTTACAGCTTACTATTATCTGTGTGCTCTATATAAAGTAAGAGCAAAATAAGAAGGTTTGATTCCAGAGTGGAACACCTCCTTGACGTGATCGTCCTACGTCGAAATGTTGAGAAGAGACTGCAAAGTGTTGGAAGAGAAAGCGGCATCGCTCAACTGGATTCTTTCTTCTTTTTTTTTCAATTGTGTGGGAAATGACACTCAACTTTAGCGTGAAAGACAATCCAGTTGTTTACGTGTTCAGTTAGCACTTAGAATGATGCTTACTGAGCGTAGAGTATTTAAAGCTGGCATGTAATACCCTGTTTCCCTGAAAATAAGACCTCCCCAGATAATAAGCCCAACTGGGCTTTTGAGCACATGCGCTAAAATAAGCCCCCCCCCCAAAAAATAAGCCCTCCCCAAAAATATTTAAACACATGCGCAGCTGGTCCCCACCATTTCCTCTGGTTAGGGTTAGGGAGACAGAGCTGGAAATCAGGTAAGACAGCAAGAGGAGCCCCATCTTGTTCCATGCACCCCAAAATAATAAGACCTCCTTGAAAATAAGGCTAAGCACTTATTTCGGGGTTCAAAAAAATATAAGACAGGGTCTTATTTTCGGGTAAACCCAGTATTGTACAAACACACACACTCCATTCCATAGAGGGAGGGAGGGAGGGAGGGAGGGAGGGAGAGAGAGAGAGAGAGAGAGGGAGAGAGAGAGAGAGAGATCCAAAAATACGGGACCATCACAAATACAGAGTAAATCCTTACAGATTGCCTATCAATTTATTTATCTGATTTTAATCAGGAGCTATGAACAGAACTTCTGATGTTTGCCTTATGGTAACACAGCACACATTAAATTTATATTAATTATTCGCACTCTCTCTCATACACACATGCACAGAGACATCCAAAGAATAAATGAAAAACTCTGTTAAATCTGATCCTTAGATAATTTGATTGCATTTGATGCATTTTGAGTTGAGAAACACTAAAAAATGTTTCTCTCTCCCCCCCTCTCTCCCTCTCTCTGTTTCTCTTTCTCTCTCTCTCATCCTTCCTCTAAACTCGATCACTCCATATTAGACATTATTACACGCCCCTTTTCTTCTTCATGGCACATTATATATAGCAGCCCCAATTAAATGAAATGATTTAAGCTAATTATAATTCGTTTAATTTCCCTTCCCTTCCATGAGTCAGCTGCTGTGGATTGGCTCCAGCATGGTGGAAAAATAATTAATTGTGTTACAAATCAACCATTTTTTTAAGGTAACCTATTTTATTAAAAAAAAAATGTTTTTTTTTTTAAAAAAAACCTTCAGCATAGTTGGAGCCAGAAGTAACAATACATATTTCTTTTTCCTGACACTGTTCCCTTGTGAACAATCGCTGTTTCCAACCACATAAGGCTTGTAATACTAATTCCATTCTGAAGAAGCCATCTGTATAGAATGTAATTCAACTTGGAGCAGTTCACACATAAACACACCTTCTTCTTGTAAACATTTCCCCTTAAAAGCAAATTACACTGTCATCTGACTGTATTTCCTTCATTATTAAACATAGTGTGGTCTGCTAACTTTAGATTAAAACCTTTGCCTTCTTGAATGTTTATTCAAAGCAGATGCAGTTGTCATAATGAAATTAAACATTCCTTCAGATTTCTGATGCACTTAATCAAAGAGAGGGCTTAGCTTTGACTAGTATCTTTGATGATGTTGACTTTCTAGAGATGGCATAGATCTGGCTTTAAAAAAAAAAAAATTAAAAATCCAAACATCAAAATGCTACTTTTTAAAAACAAAATTGTAAAAATGTTCAAAGTTATAAAAGTTGAACAGATTTTGCCAGATGGTTGGCTATATAAGTATTTAATGGAAGGAAGGAAGGAAGGAAGGAAGGAAGGAAGGAAGGAAGGAAGGAAGGAAGGAAGGGAGGGAGGGAGGGAGGGAGGGAGGAAGGAGGGAATGAACAAAGGAAGGAAGGAAAGAAGGAAGGAAGGAGAAGGAAGGAAGGAGGGAGGGAAGGAAGGAAAGAAGGAAGGAAGGAGAGAAGGAAGGAAGGAGGGAGGGAAGGAAAGAGGGAGGGAAGGAAGGAAGGAGGGAGGGAGGAGGGAATGAACAAAGGAATGAAGGAAAGAAGAAAGGAAGGAGAAGGAGGAAAGGAAGGAAGGACGGAAAGAGGGAGGGAAATTTTATTAGTTTTTGCAGAGTTAATTGTGGAAGTGTAATAAAGTTATCTTAGCACTTTTTCCTTCATTTCAGGCAAAAGAAAGAAAGTATTGCACAAGTCAAAAAAAAAAACAAATTACAAAGGATAGATGTTTTAGATATTTTTGGTTTCATAAGTTGATGCAATTTGGATGCCATCCCCATTAGAAGGAATGGTAACTCTTCAGTGCTGACTATTCTTTTTCCTGTCTCTTGCAACATCTATTGCAGTGATCAACCAACCTTGGTGATGATCACAAGGAAGAGATGGAAACATCTCTCCTTCCTGCCATTGTTCCCAAGCCTCAGTGGCACAGTGATTAGAGTGCAGTATACTGCAGGCTACTTCTGCTGCCTGCCGGCTGCCTGCAATTTGGTAGTTCAAATCCCACCAGGCTCAAGGTTGACTCAGCCTTCCATCCTTCTGAGGTGGGTAAAATGAGGACCCAGATTGTCAGGGACAGTACGCTGACTCTGTAATACCGCTTAGAGAGGACTGTAAAGCACTGTGAAGTGGTATATAAGTCTAAGTGCTATTGCTATTGTTATTTTGGAGGCACATTGTTGCCAAACCAGAAGAAACTCTGAAGTTTGGATATTGCTATCCAGCTACTTAGATTAATAGCCATTTTCTACATTGCCAAAACTCCCTACAAGCAAAGGAACAGAGCAGAATCCAAGAACCAAAAGAACAATTATATGGAAGGCAGATTTGAAGAAATCTCTCACAGAAAACTCAAGAACAGAATGGCTTTGCAGGGAGATATCCTTGGCTCTCCAAAATGGAGAAATCACGGCGGAGAGAGAAAGAAAGAAATCGGCACAAATCTACTCCTGGATTCTAATTTCTGGATTGATTTGATCACCGGGATAAAAAGGAAAGCCAGTTCAGGTTGCCTGAAAAGCTAAGAAATGGCCCATTTGTGAATGAAACGGCAGAAGTAAATTTGGCAAAAGACAAGCTAAAAGGCATTTTGTAAAAGGATAATGTTATGAGTAAAAGAAATGGGGACATTTGGTAATGAAGCAGGTGCCATTTCAGCTTGGCACGGCTGATCGCCAAGTGTTTACATTTCTTTCCTTTCTTTTCTTTTCATAGAAAAGGTGCCATTTCCCATAATCTACACTTTTTCATATTAAGCTGCCACTTGGTTGGCACCTGTGCTTATTTTGACCTGGCAGTGCGTATTGTGAAACAGACATTGTGCCTATCTAACAGATGTCTGTGGTGGGATATTGGCTAGGAAATTGGAAGATACACCATCATTTTTGGAAACCCTTTCCTTACTTCTAAAATACAGAATGGCCGACGAGCCATTTTAGCTCTTCTAGTAGGAAAATTATCATGGTAAACCATAATGCTGTTCTTTATGTGCTGAGGGTACACAAATTTCCATTTATAACTTAGTATCCCGTATTGTCCAATCAACATTAAATGAACCAGTGTTAAACCATGATATGGATGTGATGTGTGAATTTAGTATAATTGTCCGTCACTTACCGTATTTTTCAGAGTATATGACACATTTCCCCCCCCATAAAACAGGGTGAAAATTTGGGTGCATCTTATACACTGAATGTAGCCCCGCCCACCCGCCTACCCCTGGAAAATGGGGCCCGTGGAGGCGGCAATAGGCTAAGGCAATCCCTGCAGCCTAAAACAGCTGATCTTCGGGAGGCCGATCCAACCGACAATCAGCTGCTTGTGCTAATCAGCTGAAGCTGAAATTGAAACGGGTTGTTTGCTGCAAGGAGGCAAATTGCTGGGAGGCAGAGGGAGATTTTTTTTTTCTTGTGCTAATCAGGCTGTGATGAAAATGAAACTGAAACAGGCTGTTTGCTGTTTGCTGAAAGGAGGCAAATTGCTGGGAGGCAGAGGCAGAGGCAGGTTTTTGTTGTTGTTGTTGTTGTTTTCCTCCTCAAAAAAGGTAGGTGCATCTTATAGTCCGGAGCATCTTATACTCCAAAAAATATGGCATGTTTGTGGATAACAGGCACTTCATGAGCTGATTTTTGCATGCATTGGATCCCGTGTCTTATGCCTGTATCAACACAATAGTCACCATATTTGTGCCTTTCTATGAAGTCAGATTTATGTAACCCAAGACCGAGGAGAAGTGGACTGCTTGTAGTTACACATTTTGGTCAAGTTAGTCATGCATTTTTCAAAAGTTTGGTTTGCACTCCTATTTGAAACCTTGTTTGCTTTTTTTAGTTTGTTTAGTCAGGTTTTTTTTCTTCTTCTGAAACCACCCTTAGTGATTCAACTACACACCCAACATATCTCAGTCTCAGTCTCGGTCTCTATCATCTCTGTGTCTATAATCCAGTGGTGAAATCCAAATTTTTTTACTATCAGTTCTGTGAGTGTGGCTTGGTGGGCGTGGTGTGGTTTGGTGGGCGTGGCAGGGGAAGGATACTGCAAAATCCCCATTCCCACCCCACTCTGGGGCCAGCCAGAAGTGATATTTGCTGGTTCTCCAAACTACTCTAAATTTCCGCTACCGGTTCTCCAGAACCTGTCAGAACCTGCTGGATTTCACCCCTGCTATAATCTATAATGGCATATTATATTATGAGGTTTTATAATATTATAATGGCAAATTATACAAGGTTTAAAAAAGAACTAAATGGGACCGATTTGGAACTACAGGATCAGGAATATCTGGGACACGTCTTTTCATTTCTTTCTTTCTTTTTTCCCGTTCCCTTTTCAGAAAGCTCCTTGTTCTGCCATCTAGGCCTGAATAGCCGATCCTATTCAGAAAATGCTCCCTGACCCTTTTGGGCACCAATTTTTAAGGATCTTTAGTAAAATAAGCTGGCGGAAAAGTTGGCTTGCCAACTCTTCCCCTCGAGCTTGCTGAGTGCTGTGTTTTACTCCTCCTCTGAGATATTTGTTAAAAAGTCCCTTTGGGCTTGAAGGAACACCAACGTCAGTTACCTTGATGAAAAAACATTTTGATGTGATTGCCTCTTTGAATCAAGTAGACACGGCTTGAAGAATATACCCGCTATTGAAATTCCGCTGGAGGAGAACTTTAAATGTAAACCAGAAGAGAACAAATGCATTGTTGATGAACCCTCAAATGTTCATTGTGCTATTTATTTTGCCTTCTTGCTCACAATCAGCTTCTTATTCAGTAGCTTTAATCAACAGCCCAGGTTTTTGTTTGTTTTCCTCCCTCTCCCTCTTGTCTCTGACTTCCTATGGTTTGTCTTTGTGTGTGTGTGTGTGTATATAGGGAGTTCTTTCAATATGGTATGGTTATTTATTTATTTATTTATTTATTTATTTATTTATTTATTTATTGAAAAACAGTGCCTTGTCAGGATTACATTTACAAACAGTGCAAAACCAAAGAAAAAAATTAATAGTAAATCTTAACACGCCAACTAATAACGATCATAATAATATAATATCAGTAATGATAATAATATAAATTGCTTCTTACACTAGCTTATTTACATTTTTATCCCTTACTATAGTTATAGTTTTATACATCTTTATTTTCCATACTAACAATTATTAACATTCATACTCTTACTTTCTCTCATTTCTACCTCTTCGTAAAATTTATTCCATGTCCGATAATATTCTGAGTCTTCTTTATCTTTAATTTTTAAAGGTAGTCTATCCATTTCAGCACAATCCCAAATTTTCCTAATTATATCCTTATCTGATGGAGTGTTCATGTTTTTCCAATATTTAGCATATATAATCCTTGCTGCCGTCAATATACCCTGTTTTCCCCAAAATAAGACATCCCCTGATAATAAGCCCAATCAGGCTTTTGAGTGCATGGCAATAAGGCCAAGTACTTATTTCAGGGTTCAAAAAAATATAAGACAAGCTCTTATTTTCGGGAAAACATGGTATGTAACACTAAATATATAGTTGCTTTATCATAACTTTCTGATAGTATACCTAAAAGACATGTTTCTGGTTTAAATTCAACATTTTGCTCAATTATCATTTCCAACCAGTTATATATTTTCTCCCAGTATTTTCTTGCTTTAATGCACGTCCACCACATATGATAGTAGGTGCCTGGAGTCTGGCTGCATTTCCAGCACTTAGCGGACAAATTCCTATACTTTTTTGCCAATCTTGCAGGTGGTAAATACGGTAATAAAATATGGTATGTTTTTAATGATCTTCCCTTCTTTAGTTTCAGACAGTGACAATTTGCGTTGCTGTAGCAATGTAATTGGTTCATCACAAATGCAGCCAGATGTTTAGATTGAGTTTGGCATTTGTGTCAGCTTCCTGAGTCCTTCCCATAGACCTCAGATATCCAGATGCTCTTATTTAATAATATTCAAGGTATCTTTGCAGAATATAAGCTGTTCCAAGTAAAACTGCCTTTTACAGTTGACCGGTGGTGATTGTTTTAATGTTGATGGTGTTGGTGTGGTTATTAATGTTTTAAAGGGCAGAAACATATACACGTCAATCCCTGAGTGGTTAAAGGTAGCGATGGTAATGAGTTAAAAGAACTCCTGTTGAGATTTGCTTACAAAAAATCTTTGTATCTTTAAATTTTAGAAGTGCTAAGGGAATAATGGAAAATGTTATCTGAAAGGAATGTAACACATTGTTGATTATAGCGATGTTTGAATAACCCAGAAGGCAGCAAGTAGGTAAGGGAAGGAAGGAAGGAAGGAAGGAAGGAAGGAAGGAAGGAAGGAAGGAAGGAAGGAAGGAAGGAAGGAAGGAAGTTGTCTTCACGTTGTTTAAACATTTATGGGCCAAGAGTCTGTATAGTTGAAGGAAGGAAGGAAGGAAGGAAGGAATGAATGAATGAATGAAGGAAGGAAGGAAGGAAGGAAGGAAGGAAGGAAGGAAGGAAGTTGTCTTCACGTTGTTTAAACATTTATGGGCCAAGAGTCTGTATAGTTGAAGGAAGGAATGAATGAATGAATGAATGAATGAATGAAGGAAGGAAGGAAGGAAGGAAGGAAGGAAGGAAGGAAGGAAGGAAATTGTCTTCAAATTGTTTAAACATTTATGGGCGAAGAATCTGTATACAGTTGAAGGAAGGAAGGAAGGAAGGAAGGAAGGAAGGAAGGAAGGAAGGAAGGAAGGAAGGAAGGAAGGAAGGAAGGAAGAGTCTGTATACAGTGGAAGGAAGGAAGGAAGGAAATTAATTGTCTTCACATTGTTTAAACATTTATGGGCCAAGGAAGGACGTTGTCTTCACATTGTTTAAACATTTATGGGCGAAGAATCTGTACACAGTTGAAGGAAGGAAGGAAGGAAGGAAGGAAGGAAGGAAGGAAGGAAGGAAGGAAGGAAGGAAGGAAGGAAGGAAGGAAGAGTCTGTATACAGTGAAAGGAAGGAAGGAAGGAAAGAAGGAAGGAAGGAAGGAAGGAAGGAAGGAAGGAAGGAAGGAAGGAAGGAAGGAAGGAAGGAAGGATTGTGTCTTTAGGACTAAGTTTAGAAATTAAACTAACTCAGCATCCTGCAACCTGGGCTTCATCTATATATTATGGACCACATTTCAGTAGTGGCTATGAGGAAGGATGTACTCAATGCATCATACAGCTTGGTTTTTTTTTTTAGTTTAGTATACTCTATGAAAACAGTCACTTATAGAATAGATACCATAGGTTGCAGTTGTGTTTATTTGTACTGGCATTTTCCTCTAACTCTCTTGAATTTGCCTTAATGTGTTTTCTTTGTCCGTATCAGACTTCCTCATCCTGGTACATTAATTGCACAGGTATAAATCATAGGAGTTGCAGTCCAAAACACATGAGGGCACCAGGTTGGAGATCATTGTTTTGGGCTTCCTTCTGGTTGAAAATTGGTTGAAAAAGATTTTTTTTAGCAGCGCTCTATATAGTTCTGCCAAGGTTTTTTTTATATATATATATATACATCCTTTGCTTTCCCTGAAATAAGAGTCATCCAGAAATGTTCTTTTGATTGAACAATTGCATCAAATTAGAAACTGGATAGAGTCCATAATGAATTCCATGATACTTATTTTTCTTAAATAAAAGGTGAGACCGTGTCTTGCTGTTGTTGTCTCAATTTGCTTGCTTAATTATGAAGGCTTAGGGAAATCTGAACGGAAGTGTAAATGACTACTTTGAGCCAGGAAAAGCATGGAGTAAGTCATTAGTGCCTTACTTGGGGTAGAGTTTGGGATAGAACTTTTGGTTCTCCTGTTTCAGGAGCATCACATGGAAGTTTTGATTTGGATTTTATATTAAATTCTAAACTCAATGGAAGGGCTGGGATATATAAGACCATCAGATGCTGTTGAAGTATATCCCTCAACATCTGTTTCCAAGAACAATCAGTTATGTTTCAACATCCGGAGGATTACAAATTCCCCTCTCCTACTCTAGCAAATGATTTTCAGTTAGGACTACCCTTTTCAAATATGAAGTCAACTCTTAGATCATAGCAAACTAGATAGGGACAGTTACCAATACTAGTAGCCTTGCTATCTCCTTACTAGTATTCTATTGCATTACGATTAAAAGCACACGTTCCAGAATTTATTTGAAAAGCTGGATCTTGGTAAAGAAAAGCAATAAACCCACAGGGGAGAGCGAATACACGCTAGCTTGTAAATCCTCCTTAGTTTGCGGATTATAAAACTGATATAGCATAGCAGCGCTTTCAAAGCCATCGCGAAGTCTATTGTGTTGCCATGCATGTGACAGCTGGATTAAGCCTGTGCGCTAAGAAGCCACAGTAATTATTTTCTTAATGCTAAATAGCATATGTATTTCATTCATACACAGACACATGCATATACAAACACCATTTTAGGGGGGGGAAATGTAAGAACAGGAAAAGAGGGAGAAAAAAATTCCATAAAGAAGGGATAAAAGGGAAGGATAAATACCTATTTCTAAATATCTAGCTCTATCACTCGATTGTCCTTATAATATGCAAATGCATGAGCCAATATTAGAGACCAACTGACCTTTAAAAATATGAAGCAAAGCATGGGGATTTGATTTCAGGCATTTCACTGGCCCTTTACAATTCTCAAAAGGGTAAGGTTAGGTAAATAGCAATGGCACTTAGACGTATATAACACTTCATAGTGTTTTACAGCCCTCTCTAAGCAGTTTACGCTGTCAGCACATTGTCCCCAACAATCTGGGTCCTCATTCTACCGACCTTGGAAGGATGGAAGGCTGAGTCAACCTTGAGCCAGTCAGGATCGAACTCCTGGCAGCGAGCAGAGTCAGCCTGCAATGCTGCCTTCTAACCACTGTGCCAAACCGTAGCATACTGACTTAGCCACAGTAGCTGAGCTTACAATCATCTATTATAAATTGTGATTGGCCAACCATAGCAGTGAAGTTTAATGAGTGTAGAATATATTCCCGCTATCGCTAACTAAAGGTTTTAAGATGGCAGGGTGGAGGTAAATCTCGTTGGGTAGTCGATCATCAGGTTTTCAATGCAATTAGATGTGGAACCAACCTGGCCTACTGCCTATAATCAAACTGTACTAATGGCTCAACCACTGTGATGGTACAACCTTTAATGGAATACGGTTGAATGAATGAATACCAGGTTCACATGTAATCATTCCATTTCATTGCACTTCAGCATTAATTTCTTAGTAAATATTCGGGATACTTTTAAAGACAAATATACAAAGTTTATTTTTTTTTCCCCTCTCCAAAGTTGCAGATTTCAAAATGCATATTAGCCTAAAGAAAAAGATTATTCAGGGGTGGGAAGCTGAGAATTGCACTACAACATTCGAAACCTGTGAAATTAGAAATACAACCACATTCCAATCTGCCTGTGAGCACAGTGGGTGTGGATCATGGGGTTTTATTCCAAAGCGCGAGCTGAACAGAATTCTGCAATGTCCCTAAACTGGGATAGTCCAGCTGTCTCGTGGTGGAAAATGCAAGGAGGCTGAAAATGTGAGAGAACCGTAACGTAGTTCATATTCGTTGAGATCAACTCTGCTTCATAACGGTTTAATTAGCCTTTGCTTCCTGTCATGTAATTCTCTTTAACTGTGATAATTCATCTTTGAAATGCATGAAAGTTAAGCTCTTATAACACGAAAACCTTAAGTGAAAACCCTGGAATGGTCCATTCTGATCAAGCATGGTAATTTATCAGCATTTTAAGTAACACGTTCGATCTTAATCCTGTTTTATTTTGCATTGCATGGACTGCATGGAATGTCAGATGAGCCTCGGTGGCGCAGTGGTTAGAGTGCAGTACTGCAGGCTACTTCTGCTGACTGCTGGCTGACTGCAATTTGGCAGTTCAAATCTCACCAGGCTCAAGGTTGACTCAGTCTTCCATCCTTCCAAGGTGGGTAAAATGAGGACCCAAAATTGTTGGGGGCAGTAGGCTGACTCTGTAAACTGCTTAGAGAGGGCTGTGAAGCACTGTGAAGCAGTATATATGCCTAAGTGCTATTGCTATTGCTATTCCCCTACCACCTTGCCTGCTTGCTTGTTCAGATGACATGTTATGAATGCCAGTAACGGAGGCCTTTTATCCATGTCCCTATCCCACTCCATGTGCTGCCTGGAGTTCACACTAAGTTACTGTATTTTTTTGGAGTAATAGCGCACCTTCCCCCCCCCCAAAAAAGGGGGTGAAAATTTGGGTGCATCTTATACACTGAATGTAGCCCCGCCCACCCACTGGTTCCCACCCTTTGGCCTCTGCCTCCCAGTAATTTACCTCCTTGTAGCAAGCAGCAAGAAGAAGCAGCCCATTTCAACTTCAGCACAGCCTAATTAGCACAAGTTGATTGTCTGATGGATCAGCCTCCTGACTCTCAGCTGTTTTGCCTGGGCTTCTGCTGCTTGCTGCAAGGAGGTAAATTGCTGGAAGCAGATTTTTTTTTTCTTGTGCTAATCAAGCTATGTTAAAAACGAAAATAAAAGTAAAGCAGGCTATTTGCTGTTTGCTGCAATGAGGCAAAATTGCTGGGAGGCAGAGAAAAAAGGCAGATTTCTTGTTTTCCTCACCAAAAAAGGTAGGTGCATCTTATAGTCCGGAGAATCTTATACTCCCAAAAATACGGTATGCTTTCTTCATCTTTGATTTTTTTTAAAAAAATCACAGTTTTGGCAACACTCTTAACAAATCAACCATATCACTCAAAGCACAGCGTCTCAGATCACACAATGCACTAAACCCAAACCAAGCAAACTACAGGGTAGCTTAGCTTTTTGAGAGTAATAGTCAATGAATTGAGCAGAAATAATATTTGAACAGGCTCCCTTTTTTATTAGCTGGAATTAAGATCATGGTGTAGGACAACAAGCAGAGACTGGGGTTGGAGTCAAGAGAGCAATCAGCCTGCAATCATTATAGTCTTACAAGCTAAGTCCAACCCTTCTTGAATTCTGTTGACTCTTACCTAGCACCAATTTAGTGCTGACTGTTAGTTGACTATATTCTTCTCTATAGGTACGAACAATAAATCAGCTCAACTGGAACTTATTGGGTGGTTCTGATTCTTTCTACCTGACACATGCTAAGCCACATTTCTTTGTAACAATGGTTTGTTGATAGGCCATAACATCTTATAAATGGATTGATTGATTGGCTGCAATTGTTTGTTTGCCACCTACTCTATGGAATCAGTAAGGTTTGAGAAGCACCATAAAAATATCATCCATGAAACATCATCAGAATAGACGTAAAACAACGAAGAACCAAACCAGTTGCAAAAATCAAATCATTGATTTGATCAACTGCTACCTAGATGCACCATTACTATTATTTGTTTTTGGCTTTTTTTTTTCCTTCTTCAACTTTTCAATCTAGCCTTGTTGTTGTTAGTTGCGAAGTCATGTCCGACCCATCGCGACCCCATGGACAACGTTCCTCCAGGCCTTCCTGTCCTCTACTATCCTCTGGAGTCCATTTAAGCTCACACCTACCCAGTTTCCCCCAAAATAAGATATCCCCTGATAATAAGCCCAGTCGGACTTTTGAGCGCATGGCAATAAGGCCAAGCACTTATTTCAGGGTTCAAAAAAATATAAGACAGGGTCTTATTTTTGGGAATACACAGTAATGCTTCAGTGACTCTATCCAGCCACCTCGTTCTCTGTCATCCCCTTCCTCTTTTGCCCTCAATCTTTCCCAGCATTAGGCTCTTCTCCAGTGACTCCTTCCTTCTCATTCTATCAATCTAGCCTAATAGCTATGGCCAAAGACCTACAATACTAAAATATAGGGTCTAGGTGAAGAAATGCTTTATTCTTTGAAGGTAGTAATAACTGTACAGCACATAGAAAGGCAGCAAAAAGTGAATAACCATCAGATCTGTAGGTATCGCTTTGTCAAAATACAAGACTTATAAGAAATAATCAAGATTTTTTTTTAAAAGGTTTCATCCTTTTCAAAAGTGCCTTTCGGACTTTTTATTGGCTTTGAGTTTTCAAAACAAGAAAGGATTTTTATTTTACCTTATTGGATCAAGCAAATAATCCCACCTACGTAACAAAGGATGAACAACCTTGGAAGCTGGAGGTTTTATTCTGGAATGGATGAAATCTTGACCTTCTAGATCAGGGCTACTGACTTGGGGGCAATTTGGGAGTTGAAGTCTACAAGTCTTAAAGCTTCCAAGGCAGGGATGAGCTTCAAAAATTTTAGCAAGAGGTTCTCTGCCCAGTTGCTGGGTGGGTGTGGCCATGGTAGGCGTGGCTGAGTCAGTCTCCTGCACCAGGGCAGGGGGGGGTGTTTTTGCTCTCCCCAGGCTCCAGAGGCTTTCCTTGAGCCTCTGGGAGGGCGAAAATGGCCTCCCCAGGCTCTGGAGGTCCTCTGGAGGCTGGAACATCTGGTAGGCCCATTTTTCACCCTCCCCAAGCCTTCACACTTGCCCTGTGCTTACCTGCATCCAAAACGGGCTGCATGGGGACTCCTGGGAGGGGCGGGGTTGGCGGGCCCAGCCAGGAGTGGGATTTGAGGGTTCTCCGAACTGCACAGAATCTTAGCTAGAGGTTCTCCCGAACCCCTGCGAACCCCCAGCAGCCCACTCTTGTGCCAAGCTTTGACAGCCCTGATCTAGCTAGATCAATGTTCTTTGAGCTGTTATAAAGATTTAAACACAACCACTGAGTTTTTGCAAGAATCACTCAGATAAATAAAATGGGTTTCAAAGAAGTGCATATCCAATGAAGTGGAATTGGTGTTGCGTGCAAAGCCATGAAGAGCCCTCAAGAAAAATGTATTTAGGCCTCTACTCTAGAAATCAGCAAGGTAGGTGAACGGGATTTAAATTTTTTTTAGTGTAAATGACAGTATAAACACTTCTAATGGGCATCATTGCGGTTCAGTTAGTGTGTGCAAATATCAACCTGGGTGTCTTTTCTGATTGTGTTGCAGCTTTGTCTAAAGAGCCATGGCTGCTCTCTTTTTATTTTTGCTTGACCTCTTCCCTTTCAGTTTAATAGGAAGTGACTTTCAGCCGTAACTAGAAAGAAATAAGACTGATAACATTCCTTAGTTATTTTCTGTAACCTGAAAGCTAAGATTTAGATTGAGGCAGGAAAGATCTTGATCATGGCCATTATCTCTAATGGATTTGGTATTCAATACTACATGCCCTTAGGAGCTAAGAAACCAACTTGAGGAAGCAAAACCATACTTGAGAACATTTAGGGTTTTATGGGACCTGATCCAAAACAAACAAACAACAACAACAACAAAAAAAGAAAGAAAAACAGAAAACAGATTAACAGAGTTGGAAGGGACCTTGTAGGTCATCTAGTCCAATCCCCCACCCAAGCAGGAAAACCTACACCATATAGAATAGAATAGAATAGAATAGAATAGAATAGAATAGAATAGAATAGAATAGAATAGGGAATATAGAGTAGAGTAGAGTAGAGTAGAGTAGAGTAGAGTAGAGTAGAGTAGAGTAGAGTAGAGTAGAGTAGAGTAGAGTAGAGTAGAATAGAATAGAATAGAATAGAAAAAAATAGAAAAAAATAGAATAGAATAGAATAGAATAGAATAGAATAGAATAGAATAGAATAGAATAGAATAGAATAGAATAGAATAGAATAGAATAGAATAGAATAGAATAGAATAGAATAGAATTCTTTATTGGCCAAGTGTGATTGGACACACAAGGAATTTGTCTTTGATGCATATGCTCTCAGTGTACATATAAGAAAAGATACATTCGTCAAGAATCATAAGGTACAACACTTACATGATAGTCATAGGGTACAAGTAAGCAATCAAATCATACTAGGAAACAATCAATATAAATCGTAAGGATACCAGCAACAAGGTTACAATCATAGAGTCATAAGTGGGAGGAAATGGGTGATAGGAATGATGAGAAAAGTAATAGTAATAGTAATGCAGCCTTAGTGAATAGTTTGACAGTGTTGAGGGAATTAATTGTTTAGCAGAGTGATGGCATTCGGGGGAAAAAACTGTCCTTTTGTCTAGTTGTTCTGGGGTGCAGTGCTCTATAGCGTCGTTTTGAGGGTAGGAGTTGAAACTATTTATGTCCAGGATGCGAGGGGTCTGTAAATATTTTCACAGCCCTCTTTTTGACTTGTGCAGTATACAGGTCCTTAATGGAAGGCAGGTTGGTAGTAATTGTTTTCTGACAAATGACAGTCCAGTCTCTGCTTGAAAGCTTCCCGTGATAAAGCTTGTCAGAGTTTGTTGCAAAACTTAAATCCAGAAAGCACACACAGGCAGACTGATGCAGCAAGATTCATTAACTTCTTTATATACATAATAATACATGGAAGATAAATGTACAATACCAATATAGATTCTTCTTCAACGTAGTAGCGGTTACAAGCAAAATACAGGCAGAGTACAGCAGACAGACAAGTTTGCAGCTTCAGAGCTCAGATCTTAAAGCTGCAGGGCTAAGCCACACCCAGACTTCTTACTTAAGTTTCTGTTTCTAAACAGTCCCCATTGGCTGACCTGTTACCATGTCTATCCAAAGTCCCCATTGGCTGACTTAGTTGCTATGCTTATTCATTGGCTGATCTATTCCAGGTTATGAATATCCATACTCTGACAAAGGTCCCACAACTTCCGAAGGCCACTTCTGTTCCACTGGTTGATGGCTCTCAATGCTTGGCACAATGGCCGTGTATTTTCGATGGTCACTGTGTCAGGTGATGGCCCTCCGTGACCTTCCCAACTGGCTCCCAGTGAGCAGCGTCAATGGGAGAAGCCAAGTTTGCTTAACAACCTTGAGATTCACTTAATATCCGCAGCAAATAAGGTTGTAAAACTGGGTGCCAAACTCACTTCACAACTGCCTCAATTAGTGATGGTCCCAATTGTCGTGAGGACGAACCTATTTTTGTCCTCCTTCTGGGGCTGAGCTTCATTCTATCTCCCTTTGTATGAAGCAGTTGGTCCTAATGGGGGACCATTTGAAGGGAAGAACTGCGGGAAAAGATACTGCCCCCTCCCTAAAAGACAATATCTCCTTCAGTTTATTATATAGTGGCTGGGAAATTGTTTCCTAACATAGAGTGTCTTCCTTCCTCCTTTTGCTTCTGAAGGACAGTGTTAAGTGCTTTCCAAGCTCTGAATAAATGGTGCAAAAAAGACCTTGAGAAAAAAAAAAACGGTATGATTTTGTTTGGTTATTTTGTTTTCTTCTCTCTCTCTCTCTCCTCTCTCTCTCTATCTCTCCTCTCTCTCTCTCTCTCTCTCTCTCTCTCTCTCTCTCTCTCTCTCTCTCTCTCTCTCTCTCTCTCTCTCTCTCTCTCTCTCTTAAAATAGAAACTACCATCCATCCACAATGAGTATGTCTTCTTGGCTAGACAGAATTTCCTTTTAATGTTGCTACTATCAGAAATTCATACCTGACAAAAGAGGCAATTAGTTTGCTAAATGACAACAGGAGATGTCAGCAATAGTTGTAAACTATAACTCTATTCATTAGTAGCTTGGCAATTCTCATCATTAGGAACGTTGTAATAATCAGTTTCTGGGAATCTGCAACTGTTTTTTTTCCCCCCTACCCTCCCTTTCCTTAAACACCTTAATTTTTAGTCAAAAGCACTGACATTTCACCTGCGTTTTTTTTTACTCTTCCTCCTCCTCCTGCTTTTTCTGGGATGTGACAATAATCTCATAGGAGAAGCTGGAAGATCTTCCAAAATGGATATTGCAACTGGAAAGTGTCAATGTTGACATATCCAGTCTTGGCTAAAGCACTATAAGCAGATGCCTAATGAAATGGGAGGCCAAGATCTCTTTGAAAGAAAAGAAGATTCAACATGGAGTCAACATCAAAGTCATCAAATGTCTATCAAATGTCTATCGAGATTCTCGGTCATCCAGGACATGGTTGTCCCAAAGGTGCTTTTCCAAGAGGTAATTGGGCTTTGTTTTTCCTTGAAGATGTTTTGCTTCTTATCCAAGAATCACCTATCTGCTAATGACCAGATGACTGCATAAATCCTTCCATTCCCCACCATTCAGTCAGAACTGAAGAAGTTTCTTGGATGAGAAATAAAACATCTTCAAAGAAAATTTCAAAGAAAACTCTAGAAAAAGTGCAGAGGAGAGCAACCAGAATGATTAGGGGACTGGAGACTAAAACATATGAAGAACGGTTCCAGGAACTGGGCATGGCTAGTCTAGTGAAGAGAAGGACCAGGGGAGACAGGATAGCCATCTTCCAATATCTCAGGGGCTGCCACAGAGAGGAGGGGATCAAGCTCTTTTCCAAAGCACCTGAAGGTCAGACAAGGAATAGTGGATGGAAACTGACCAAGGAGAGATTCAACCTAGAAATGAGGAGGAACTTTCTGACAGTGAGAACAATCAACCAATGGAACAAAAGTTGCCTTCGGAAGTTGTGGAAGCTTCATCACCTTCAAGAAGAGATTGGACTGTCATTTGTCAGAAATGGTGTAGGGTCTACTGCTTGAGCAGGGGGTTGGACTAGATGACCTATAAAGTCCCTTCCAACTCTGTTAATCTGTAATCAGGTCACCCATCCTATTTCATTCAAAAACAAAGAAAGTCCAGTTGCCTTTTGGAAAAGCACCTTTGGGGCTTCCCGCAGCTACTTACAATCCATATTTGAAGTTCCAACATCTGTCCCTCTTATCCCCACAGTCACATGATAGCATTTTGGGTGCTCAGCAATCTGCCTGCTTTTATAGCTGTTTGCAATGTCCCGTGATCACATAATTACCATAATTTACAACGTATCGGGCAATTCAAATAAAATGTCCATCAAGCACAATCTTATTGTCACTGAGTAGGTAAGTATTACAAAACTATGTGATCGGGCTTGATAAATCGACACAGCTTAAATCCTCCCCTATCCTCTCTCCTTCTCTCCCTCAGCCTTGCCCCACAGAAACGTATCCTATCCCCTTCTCTCCCTCAGGTTTTCTAGCCCCTTCTCTCCATGAGGCTTGCCCCACAGAAGCCTGTCCTATGCTATCCCATTCTCTCCAGAGTTATTTTCAAGTCGGGAGGTTAGTTAGAATGTCTAACTAATTAGCATCAGAGCGTGTTATAATAATATAGGAAATACTAATGCTCTAATGGTCATTTCGAAAAATCCTTTCTTAGTGAGCACCTAGAAGCCAAGAGGAACATACATGGCAAATTTCAAGTTTCTAGGCTTTACGGTTCTGGAGATTTCGTGATTAATATGTGAGTGGTTTTCGCTTTATATGTCTTGATATACAAATAAATATGAGAATACAGTTTATGGGTTAGATGGGATATAAATCATGAATTATTCTGGGTTACTTCATCATATGTGTTTTAAATTTTGGCTGTTTACCGCCCTGAGTCCTTTGGGAGAAGGGCGGTATACAAATTTAAATAATAAATAAATAAATAAATAAATAAATAAATAAATAAATAAATATCAAATATAAATATGAAATATTTTTCTCCAGAAATTAACATAAGTAAGGTTCCATGAAAGCTCTTTTGATTGACAAGATTTAGTCTTTCTGATGTGATATATTTCATATCATTTTCTTTTAGAAGCCCATATTTAATCTCTGAACTCCTTTGTTTTTCTTAAACCAAACCATTTTTATTTTTTTTTTGCTGGCCTTTTCTCCTCTGGATGAAAATTGTCAACGTACAACAGTATGAGTCCAGTTTTGGTTCTTTCTCTTTCTCTTCTCAGTTTTTGTTTATAGCTAATTAGCAGTTTCCTGTAACAGCTAAACCAGAAACACCATGGTTTAATAATTGCTTAAAAGGCGGCCTATGAAATGATAGATGATCTTGTCAACGAACATTTGGTGATTGTTCATTTGAACCCCACATCTATGAAGAAAATTGCCTTCATTTCAGTTTTTTTTTTTTTTTTTTTTTTGGCTTTAGCTGCTTGACTTCACTACTGGAGATGATTCCAGATTATGACATCCATCAGCAAAATGGCACTCTAATGACCTGTCAGAACATTACTTATCTGGGAAGCCTATAAGTCCCCCTCGTTTTCACTTGACACCCTGGATGTCTGCCAGCCATGAGACCCAGCAAAGGCAAATGTGCCTGAAGAGGGATTAACAAAATAGTTTGGCAATGACTTTCAAAAGTTGGTTGCAAGACAAATGTCAGTAACTGGATTTGGCATTCAGTGATTTTCAGCGATGTTAAACTTTCAAGCTCAATTGACTTCCTTGCAGCTATACATTATCTGGAACATACCAGTTTGGGAAGGGAGGCTAAAGAGCTATCAAGTAATGTTTCCCTCCAGTAGTCTGCAGAACTCTGGTCGTGTACGGTGGCTTTTTGGGCCAATGTCAGTAGTAATATCAGCAGCCCATTTCACTCAGCATGTTGATATGTTCTTCTTATTGAGCAATCTCAAACAAGCGGTAGCAACAGCAGACATAACTGTGTCTTGGAAAATCTAGAAGCAGTGACTGTGAGAGGGATTTTACTTTATTTTATTACTTTATTTATTGATTTTTAAGGTTGCGAGATTAATTTAGAATTTAGAATGACAGAGTTGGGAGGGACCTTGGAGGTCTTCTAGTCCAACTCCCTGCTTAGGCAGGAAACCCTACACCACTTTAGACAAATGGTTATCCAACATCATCTTAAAATCTTCCAGTGTTGGAGCATTCACAACTTCTGGAGGCAAGGAGTTCCACTAGTTAATTGTTCTAACTGTCAGGAAATTTCTCCTTAGTTCTAGGTTGCTTCTCTCCTTGATTAGTTTCCACCTATTGCTTCTTGTCCTACCCTCAGTTGCTTTGGAGAATAGCTTGACTGCCTCTTCTTTGTGGCAGCCCCTGAGATACTGGAAGACTGCTATCATGTCTCCCCTGGTCCTTCTTTTCATCAAACTAGACATGCCCAGTTCCAGTCAATAAATTATTACTAATTGAATGACTTGAAGCAAAGGGTGGGCAGCCACCTTCTGTGGGAATTCCTGAACCTGGGTTCCTCTTGGGACCAGATTCAATAGTCTAAATTTCCTAAATTTCCTCTCCAACTCATAACAGTGAAAAATAGAAATAAAAACCTCATTTGGTATTATCATATCTGTGCTTCACCACTTGAATATAAGTTTCAATCGTATTTTTTATATTCTAATATATTCTATACTTATAAGCATGGATTCCTTGATAGAACTGAGCAAAAGAAAACATTCAGCTTGGAACACAAAGCCAATGTGGCATAGCTCGTTAATGTGATTTTTTTTCCCCCCTCAGCAAAACTTTAGGACTGCATCTCTTTTAATTTCAGAAACCGGACCACGCTAAACCACAAGCTGGTCCATTTTAAAATTTGTTTCAAGATTGAGTGAAGTCGGCCACTGATGTTTGAAAACCACGGATAAAACAAGTTTAGAAGACGGTGTAATCTATGATTCCTTCCCCACTGTTAAAACATAAGATGGTTTCTGTTTGTCATAAAAAAGGCACAATTTCTTTTGATTTTCCTGATTTATGTAAAGGAAGATATCCTTCATTGTGACAAAATCATTCTTCAGATTTGAAAAGGATAGTTCCAATGGAGCTATCAACTTAAGCCATCTTGAATAAAAGTCGGGAAGGGCCCTGAGGTGAATAAAGAATATTCACCTCAGAGCCCCTGATTATGCTACGTTTATAATACGTCCGTGGTTTCTCTTTCACAAAAGCTATCAAAAAAGTCTAATGTTTCAGCAGGCAATTTCATCCTTGTACTTTTCTCTTAATCTTAAAATACTAATAAACACATCTAGCATAGTCCTAACATTGGCCAAGGTACTTTTTCCAGTTAAAGCAAACATTTTTTTTTCCTTGTATTTAAATGGAACCTATCCATTATTCATCGATAAAAGCTTACTTTTAAAAACTAAAAACACATTAGTTTTGCCGCCTGGAACTGCGTAAAAACACAACGCACAGAGGCCAAAAATGGGGTGTGTCGAGGCCGGGAACATGATGTGTGGAGGTTGAAAACGCAATGCACGGAGGATGAAAATGTGATGCACGAAGGCCAAAAATGCAATGCGTGGAGGATGAAAACGCAATGTGCAGAGGCAGTGATCGGCAGCGATGTGCTGTAGCGATCCCTGCAGCCTGGAACAGGTCTAAAACAGTGTGCGGAGGCCGAAAACAGCTGAAGGGTGGGAGCCGGTGGGTGGGCTGGGCTACATTCAGTGTATAAGACACACCCAAATTTTCACCCTCTTTTAGGGGGGAAAAAAAGTGTGTTTTATACTCCGAAAAGTATGGTAGGTTTGTGGCAAAACCTGTTGATTCAAACTGTGTTTAATTCTGAACAAACCGTCGAGACTCCAAAACAACTCACTTCAGGTGTGAAATCATTCTGTCTGAAGTGCAACACGTGTTTTTAGGTGGGCAGAGGGTATCCTGTTATTCCCCCCAAGATCAAAAGAGCATCTTTTGAACTTAAAGAGCCTCACAATAGGTGCAAAACAACCCATTTCATGCTTGAGAACAGCCAATTTGTTCGAAGGAGAAAGGCCCATTGCGAACACAAAATGGGCCATTTAAAATAGAGATGTTTGGAATGCAGAGCAGTTGAAGTAAAACATGTTGCACAACAAGATTATTGGTCCAAAAACAAGGCTAATGGGGAAGGGCCGGTAACCAACAAGCTATCATAAGGACAGGAAAGACAAGAGGCCTTATGTGTTGACCCTTAAGGTACAAAAAAATGCCTCATTCAGTTTTGGTTGCCACGATGTAAAAACGATGTTGAGACTCTAGAAAGAGTGCAGAGAAGAGCAACAAAGATGATGAGGGGACTGGAGACTAAAACATATGAAGAACGGTTGCAGGAACTGGGTATGTCTAGTTTAATGAAAAGAAGGACTAGGGGAGACATGATAGCAGTCTTCCAATATTTGAGGGGCTGCCCCAAAGAAGTACAAATGAAACAATAGCCTTTGTACCATAAAACTGACTCATAAAACTATTCTCCAAAGCCCCTGAGGGCAGGACAAGAAACAATGGATGGAAACTAATCAAGGAGAGAAGCAACTTAGAACTAAGAAGAAATTTCCTGACAGTTAGAACAATTAACCAGTGGAACTCCTTGCCTCCAGAAGTTGTGAATGCTCCAACACTGGAAGATTTTAAGATGATGTTGGATAACCATTTGTCTAAAGTGGTGTAGGGTTTCCTGCCTAGGCAGGGGGTTGGACTAGAAGACCTCCAAGGTCCCTTCCAACTCTTCTCTTCTTTTTTATTGTTTATTTTATTCTCCTTATGTACATTGAGAGCATATGCACCAAAGACAAATTCCTTGTGTGTCCAATCACACTTGGCCAATCAGGAATTCTATTCTATTCTATTCTATTCTATTCTATTCTATTCTATTCTATTCTATTCTATTCTATTCTATTCTATTCTATTCTATACGCTTATAAAGGCAAGGAGTAGAAGACTAAATCAGTGAGACTCAAAACAGAGCAGAGAAGCAAGAAGGGAGGAAGAAGTCAATAGCAAATCAGCAAGTAATATCAAAAGTGTGCTTTGTAGCCCCTTCACAGTGATATATACCGACACCTTGATCGTGTTGTTTCCTCCCTGAAATCAGAAATGTTGTCAGGGCAGTCAGGCAATCGTGCTCACGTTGTTTCACTATTGGACTTTGAAGCTGATTACACACAACAGAAATAGTCATGTCTGAGGAAGACCTGCATTTTTTTTTAGCAGTGTGACGGGAAGGGATTGGCACACCAGAAATGTTTCTTTAGGACGTTCTTTTCCATGCCGATGATAGATCAGGAATGTTTAATGATATCCCCAGTGTTTGGTTTTTTTTTCTTCCTTGTAAATATTTCCTGCTTAGCAATAGCAATAGCACTTGGACTTATATACCGCTTTACAGTGCTTTATAGCCCTCTCTAAGGTACGTGGTGGCTCAGTGGCTAAGATGCTGAGTTTGTTGATCAGAAGATCGGCAGTTCAGCGGTTTGAATCTCTAGTGCCGCGTAACAGGGTGAGCTCCCGTTACTTGTCCCAGCTTCTGCCAAACTAAAAGTTCGAAAGCACGTAAAAAAATGCAAGTAGAAAAATAGGGACCACCTTTGGTGGGAAGGTAACAGCATTCTGTGCACCTTTGGTATTTAGTCATGCCGGCCACATGACATCTTCAGACAGCGATGGCTCTTCAGCTTTGAAACGGAGATGAGTACTGCCTCCTAGAGTCAGAAAAAACACTCCTCTCTAAACTGTTTACAGAGTCAGCCTATTGCCCCCAACATATCTGGGTCCTCATTTTACCCACCTTGGAAGGATGGAAGGCTGAGTCAACCTTGAGCCTGGTGAGATTTGAACTACCAAACTGCATGCAACCGGCAGGCAGCAGAAGTAGCCTGCAGTACTGCACTCTAACCACTGCACCACCAAGGGTCATTCCTCTTTGCAAGGTAGCCCCCAAAGTTCTGCTCACCATTACTTGATTTACTTCATAAATCACTATAGTGGATTTAGTTCAATAGATTGCAACAGACCCTTTCTCGTTAGAAACGTTAGAACCGTACAAACCAGTGGTGGATTTAGCTGGTTCACTCCGGTTTGTGCGAACCGGTAGCAGCAACTGCGGGAGGCTCTGGCCACCTGCCCAGACATAATGCACGACTACTGTGCATGCACAGAAGGCTGTGTGCATGTGCAGTGCATGCTCACTTTTGCGAACCGGTAGGGAAGGTAAATGAATCCCATCTCTGGTACAAACTTTTTCCCGGAGTCATCATGAACAAAATCCTCAGCGTTTGCCTACCTTGTCAGGTACTCTTATTTGCGGTAGGAAACCGTGCAAATGTTATGCATTGTTACCTTGCAAAAAAAGGTTGCCTTTTTTTGTGCTGTTTAATAAAATGTGTGTATCCTGGGGAACCATAAATAAACATTTAAATGACTAATGCTCTCCAGCAAACCTGTGCAGATATTTGGATCTGGCAGGAGCTGAGCGTTCATTGGTTTCATTCAGTTTTAATTTAGCCATCCTATTCGGGTAAGTCCTGGGATGAATTCCCTAGTGAGTGGCATACATTTTCTAAAGCAAAACTAAACATGTTAGCTATGTATGCAATAATGATCTGAATATGACTGCCCATCTTGTAGTCAGGGGCTGCCACAAAGAAGAGGGTGTCAAGCTATTCTCCAAAGCACCTGCGGGTAGGACAAGAAGCAATCGGTGGAAACTAATCAAGGAGAGAAGCAACCTAGAACTAAGGAGAAATTTCCTGACAGCTAGAACAATCAATCAATGGAACAACTTGCCTCCAGAAGTTGTGAATGCTCCAACACTGGAAGCTTTTAAGAAGATGTTGGATAACCATTTGTCTGAAGTGCTGTAGGGTTTCCTGCCTAAGCTGGGGGTTGGACTAGAAGACCTCCAAGGTTCCTTCCAACTCTGTTATTCTATTCTTGTGTTAGTTGTTATTTCCAGAAAGCTTCCTCTTCTTAGAAAGAATATATAAACAAGCTATTTGCTTGTTTACAATACACACATCCCTTCGATATTGCTTAATTAACAAATAAAAGAGACTAGCTTCCTCCATCAATGCAAGGTGTAAAATAAATTATCTTCCCATTTTTTAAAGAAATGTTAAAAACCTTACTTTCTTACCATTGAATGTCATGGAGAAAGAGGGGGTGGGGGGAAGTAGTTGATTTGTCCTTTCCAACATATATAGTAGTGGCCAAAATTGTGGAAACCTTTTGGGAAAAGTATATTTTCTAAAACTAGCTAATAACACCACTTTTTTTTTGGAGTAGTACCATAAAATTATATATCAATGGAAAGGTAATTTAATCAAGAATGTAACGCAATAACTTTTGTGAAGGATTTGCTATTAGAATAGCAGTTACAGAAAAGTGAACCATGTAGAAAACACGAGCTATACAAAAATGATCACCCTAGAAAAAAACGAGATATACAAAAACTATCACCATGTCAGTTAATACTTAGTTGGGTAACCTTTAGCATGAATGACGGCCTTACAACGTCTTCCCATGGAGTGAACCAAGTCTTTGAGTTCTGCAGCTGTTATAATATGAAACCAAGATTGAAGGATTGCTTCTATTAACTGGGTTTTATTGCTGGGTCGCTTCTGATTAACAAGTTTCTTTAGTCGGCTCCATAGATTTTCAATTGGGTTAAGGTCTGAGCTATTCCCAGGCCATTCCAGCAGCGGAATAGGATTATTTTGAAACTCAAAAAAAAAAAAAAAAAGTAGCAGTGTTAGCCATCAAACCTCAAAAATACACTTTTCCCAAACGGTTTCCACAATTTTGGCCACTACTGTGGCTGAATGATTCTAAACCTACATGGTGTAGTAAATTACAATACAAGCTATAATATAGTACAAAAATACAGTTCGCATATGTTTGGGTGGGTGGGTGTATTTAATTTTTATACCTTGTATATTTTATATGCGTATTTACTTCTGACAGATAGAGAAGTAGATGATAGGTACCTAAACTCAATGTACAGAATCTGTTTTCTGGCTACAATAAATGATCTGAATTGCGATAATTATGTGCTTATAATATCATTGTTCCTGGTTTCCATAATCACAGCTAAGGGGAGGCAGTCATGGACTTATGACCCAGTTGAGCCCAGAATTTATGCTGTTAGGTGAGACATTTGTTAAGTGAGTTTTGCCCCATTTTACGACCCATCCAGCCACTGTTGTTAAGTGAATCACTGCTGTTGATAAATTAGTAATCCGGTTGTTAGGTGAATCTGGCTTCCCCATTGACTTTGCTTGCCAGAAGGTCGCCAAAAGGGAATCTTACATGTCCTTGGGACACAACAACGGTCATAAGTATGAATCAGTTGCCAAGCATCTGAATTTTGATCACGTCGTCATGGGGTGGCTACAAAGGTTGTAACAGTGAAAAACAATCATAAATCACTTTTCTCCGTGCCATTGTAACTTTGAATGGTCACTAAATGAACTGTTGTAAGTCAAGGACTACTGTTAAGGAATATGCTCAAAGTAACCCTTGAGTAGCAAGGTTGTGCACATGAGAAACAGCTGAGCGTGATTGTAAATAAGCACTGTCAATACACAGACACACTGAGTTGTGATATTCTTTTACTTTTAGGAAAAACAAAGCAAAGTTCAATAAACTATAAAGATAGTTAAATTGTCAATCCAGGGATATTCCAGGAACAAAGACTACTTACCAGTTGTTGTAGTCATATGCAATAAAACAGTTCTTTTTGGAGCTGCAAACAGGAACAAATGCAGCAGCAAAACAATCAGTAAAATAGTAGAAAACAACAAGTAGCAATGATCAAGCAGTGATCATGCAGAGAGAACAGGCAGAGAGGAGCAGAGGTAGCAATAATAATGTAATAAGAGAAAAAAACAAGCCATGATTCAAGCTTCCTCTTAAATATGTTGGCTACAGAATATAGGTATAGAAATTTGAATAAAGTAAGTAAAGTAAAGTAAAGTACAGAGCTAGTCAATCAGAATACAGTATGATGCAATAAGCATTACAGTCTTAAAGCTATACATTACATTTTGACTGCAAACATGCATTGATGGTTTATATTATTGCCAACACAACCAGTTAGGCAATAGCCATTCCCTAACAACTACCCCTATTCAATTTTCTCATATTTCCAATGATGGCTGTTGTCAACTGAACCATCAATGAAAGGCTGTGTTTGCCCAAAATATGAAACCACACAGATTAAACCAAGATTAACAGGGATCTATCATAATGTTTTCTTGAAATCATCACCAGAACCTTCTTGAAAAGGGAACTCAGCCAATAAAGAAAAATCAACAGAATGCAGAGTTCTAAAACATCTAAAACTCATAATATGCATTTGTTAAACTTCTACACAACTCTTTTTCAACTATGTGGCTCTGGGTGGCTTACAACAGCATAGCCAAATTACATAATACATAAAAGGCATAATTGTAAAGTTAAAAACTTACAGGTAAAAATAAGATGTTAAAAATTGAACAGACTAAGTGGTTAAAAAGGCAGCAATAATAAATAGAATAAAGGCACCTGGTTTTTTTTTTTTTTTGGTTTTTTTTTTTGTTATTGCTGCTGTTGTTAAATGTTTCATCTTGTTTCCTCCTCTTAAAATACATTTTAAAAAAATCACACAAAAAGGAAACCCACCTTCGCCTCTCTCCCCCCCCCACCTCTCGGCACCTGCCCACAATTTCACTTTTCATATTGAAGATGCCTGGATCCACATTTCTACCGCTACATAAAATGCTTCCCCATATTTTAAAAACTGGGAATGCATCCAATCACCAAAATGCCAGACAAAAATATAATGTTCTGGAGACTAGAGAGAAATGAGTCATTTGTTGCTTTTAACAATGACAAAAAGAAAAGTGTGCAGGGAAAAAAAAAGAGTCAGAATCACATAATTTCCCTTTTAAAAGTTTCTCTTTCATTTGGAGTACTTTTAGGAAGTATCAAACCTCTGGTATTAAGCATGCTATGCATTTGTTAATGTAGGTTTTGAAGGACTAATACATTACAAAAGTAAGGTTCTACATTTAGGCAAGAAAAATAAAATGCACAGGTACCGTATATGTGGTAGCTCAATAGTAGTAACTGTGAGAAAGATCTTGGGAGTCCTAGTGGACAATCATTTAAATATGAGCCAACAGTGTGCAGCAGCTGCCAAAAAAGCCAACACAGTTCTAGGCTGCATAACAGAGGGATAGAATCAAGATCACGTGAAGTGTTAATACCACTTTATAATGCCTTGGTAAGGCCATATTTGGAATATTGCATACGGTTTTGGTCACCACGATGTAAAAAAGATGTGGAGACTCTAGAAAGAGTGCAGAGAAGAGCATCAAAGATGATTAGGGGACTGGAGGCTAAAACATATGAAGAACAGTTGCTAGAATTGGGTATGTCTACTTTAATGAAAAGAAGGAGTAGGGGAGACATGATAGCAGTGTTCCAATATCTCAGGGGCTGCCACAAAGAAGAGGGAGTCAAGCTATTCTCCAAAGCACCTGAGGGCAGGACAAGAAGCAATGGGTGGAAACTAATCAAGGAGAGAAGCAACATAGAACTAAGGAGGAATTTCCTGACAGTGAGAACAATTAATCAGTGGAACAACTTGCCTCCAGAAGTTGTGAATGCTCCAACACTGGAAGTTTATAAGAAAATGCTGGATAACCATTTGTCTGAAGTGGTGTAGGGGTTCCTGCCTAAGCAGGTGGTTGGACTAGAAGACCTCCAAGGTCCCTTCCAACTCTGTTATTCTAAACTTCTGGAGCCTTGGTAGTACAGTGGTCTAAAGCACACTGTTATTAAGACCAGCTGCCTGCAATTACTGCAGGTTCGAATCTCACCAAGGCTCAAGGTTGACTCAGCCTTCCATCCTTTCTAAGGTAGGTAAATTGAGGACCCAGTTTGTGGGGGCAATAAGCTGACTTTGTATAAATATACAAAGGCATGAAGGCTATTGCTTAACACATTGTAAGCTGCCCTAAGCCTCCGGAGAAGGGCGGCATATAAATCAAATAAAAAAAAATTAAGTAGGTGCGATTAAAAAACCCCCACAAATGTTTAATGTATCTTGCAAAAGGAAGCCTCCGTGGTCAAGCTGAACTAGGGAAATATTGGCTAATATAAACAATGTTTTACTCAGGAGTTAAAATTGTATACATAGTGCTCCATCCATCCTCCCATTTCTCCCTCTCAACAGTAATAATGTGAGATAGATTAAGATGAGGATGAGTGGCCCAGGTGAGCTGTCATCATCATCCAAGACTCACGTTGAAGAAGAGGCTCCAGCAAAACCTATGGAATGTCAGTCTCAGGAGACAAAGACAAGAATCACTTTATGCTGGCCAGACATAAGAGCAGCTGGAGAAGTCAGATGATTTTGATGATGTTAGGCCTCCTAGCCCCCAAATTCAGTGAGTAGAATGAAGTGTAAAGCAGCATTGTTCTATTGGGCTACTTGCCAAGTGAGAGAACAAATCTCTTGATTGATGAAAGCTGGCTGCAGCCCGATTCAAGAAGCAGCTTTCATTTGCATTGGAAGCAACTTCTGACCTTTGCCTCTCGCACTGATGTCCCTATTCATGTCAGAAATGTTGAGTCTCTAACCTTTGAATTGCTTGCAAACCCTGACCCGGATCTCAGAATTTTGGACTGATTCTGGATTATTCATCTGTATGGTCCTATTTGAAACAATTCTGGCAAGCGTCTGAGACTTTGTTTAGCATGCTATTATCTTGTGATGAGTAAACTGGGAAATATTGCTGCAACTGTGTGTGAGTCAGTATTTGAAACCTGAAACTAGTTGCTATAGCTGAGGATGGACTATTGCATAACTTGGTTTATGAGAAGCTGAAAAGAATGGAAATGTATAGAAATGAAACCCATTTCATTAAATCTCTCTTCTATTTTTGTATATGCCTGCCTCCTAATTTATAGGATGGTCATTTAGTCTATGCACTATGTTAATGTTAACAGAAAGGGGGAAATCCATAGATTGCTACCTATTGAAGTTGACAGTTTGCTATGAGGAATGATACAGAAACAGTAGTTTCATGTTCCCTGTTGGTAGAATATATATTTTCTTATTTCATTTTCATAATATTGCCTCTGGGTATATGTAGAGAAGTAGACAATACAAAATTGCTATTAAATCTTCACACACATAAACACACACACATACACACTGAGGTGGGAGTGGAGAAAACTCTGAGCAAATTGATGTAGCTTGCACCATATCCTGCAGGTTAGTTCCCATGATTTATTAATAGTTATCAATATTCTATAAGGTATAGAAAAGTGGAGGAAAACGCAAGGCACAAACTACTGAAACTTGAAAGTTTCCTAAGGGGAATAACACTGCAAGGGTATATCGTTATTTTAAAAAGTTTAGGGTAAAGTTTTTTTTTTAAAAAAAAAAAATATCTACATTTCATGGCTGACTTTCCTTCAATTTCAAATCCATTTTTTGCCTATTCAACTATAATCTTTTTGGATATGTCATATTTTGGTTGTAAGATTATGGGATTGAATCTATTGAAGACAAACAGACAGACAGATATTGATATTGATATTGATATTGATATCGAATAGAAAAGAGAAGGGAAGGGAAGGGAAGGGAAGGGAAGGGAAGGGAAGGGAAGGGAAGGGAAGGGAAGGGAAGGGAAGGGAAGAGTAGAGTAGAGTAGAGTAGAGTAGAGTAGAGTAGAGTAGAGAGTAGAGTAGAATAGAATAGAATAGAATAGAATAGAATAGAATAGAATAGAATAGAATAGAATAGAATAGAATAGAATAGAATAGAATAGAATAGAATTCTTTATTGGCCAAGTGTGATTGGACACACAAGGAATTTATCTTTGGTGCAT
This sequence comes from Pantherophis guttatus, assembly GCF_059756535.1. Taxonomy (NCBI): domain Eukaryota; kingdom Metazoa; phylum Chordata; class Lepidosauria; order Squamata; family Colubridae; genus Pantherophis; species Pantherophis guttatus. Next base: position 18,460,950 of record NC_142074.1, on the reverse strand, counting down.
ATGCTTTCAGTGTACATAAAAAGACAAGATACATTTGTCAAGGTTGACTCAGCCTTCCATCCTTTCAAAGGTAGGTAAAATGAGGACCCAGATTGTGGGGACAATAAGCTGAAGGCTATTGCTTAACGGCTTGTAAACTGCCCTGAGTCTCCGGAGAAGGGCGGCATATAAATTAAAGCAAAAAAAAAAAAAAAAAGAAAAGAAAAGAATCATAAAGTTGTCTTAACCATGATGACCACAGGACTTGGAGTCATTTTGCGAACATTGTTATTGTTCTGAAAAGCATTTGAAAGGGATGTTTTGCGAGACAGTGCGAACAAAGCACCTCTCTTCGGAATGTTAAAACAGGCAAGTCTTTTGCAAGGCTTATGTCTTCAAAAATCCCAATAGAATTTTCGTCTGTACTCTGCACGCAAACACATACAAATGGAGAGGGAGCACTTTTTCCAAGGACTTCTACGAGCCTTGCAACGGATTATATGTGTTTTAACACTTGAAAGAGAAGTGCCTCGTTCACGCTAATATATATTGTGCTATGAACCACTGGAGTTTACCAATATGGGTGCTATCAAAATACTGCAAAATAAATACACAAGTGAAGCATCTCTTCTCAATTCTTTGCACAAGCCATGTTATTCTGAACTTGGTGCCTACTTCTCTGTATAAATTGCAGCTTCCTGGAGCCCGGTTGGCTTTCATGAGCAAAGATCATTGTTCCATCCTTAAAGCCCTTTCTTAACTAGTTGTCAGGACAGAGGGCTGCTTTATGTCAAGCAGAGAACCCCGATAAAACCCGAAATTAAAAATCATCCTCGGCTCACCTTTATTTTCCCCGTTCCTTTTTAGAGCTCTGTGTCCATTCCGTTTCAACAGGCTGAAGTGCTTCTTGTAATTAAATATGTCTAGTCACGCTGCAGGTCTTCTTACAGGATATTGTTTCCAGCATGGAGAAGACACCCCCTCCCTCCCAGTATGTGCCCAGGTTTACAAGAATCCATACAGGTTCTTGTAGCAAAAAAAAAGGTGGACGTAAAATAGTTTATTAGTGTGGGGTTCATATGCAAACAGATCTTCTTTCCCTGCTGCTCGCTTGGCCTCTGTTCATTCAAGGCAAGGGAGAAGATAGCAATGCAGGGGTATTGCAAATTATCTAAGGAACAAACATGCCTCTGTCCTGAATGCTCTTTGGAAACCATTCAACCAGGGGTGGGCTGCTGGGGGTTCGCAGGGGTTCGGGAGAACCTCTAGCTAAGATTCTGTGCAGTTTGGGGAACCGCCAAATCCCACTCCTGGCTGGCCACGCTTACCCCTCCCCGGAGTCCCCACATGGCCTGTTTTGGATGCAGGTAAGTGCAGGGCACACACATAGGCTCGGGGAGGGCAAAAAATGTGCCTATTGGAAGTTTGCCTATTTTCTGCCTCCGGAAAGCCTCCGGAGCCTGGGGAGGCCATTTTCGCCCTCCCGGGGGCTCGAGGAAAGCCTCTGGAGCCCGGGGAGGGCAAAATGCCCCCCCCATGGTGCAGGAAGCTGACTACGCCAGTCAGAATTTTTACTACCGGTTCTCTGAACTACTCAAAATTTCTGCTACCGGTTCTCCAGAACTGGTTAGAACCTGCTGAAACCCACCTCTGGTTACGTGTATGGATATGTGAGGCATAGGCATTTTGTCATTTTATTTTATTTTATTTTATTATTTGAAGGCGAGAGGAGAAAGTATGCTTTCTCACTGTGGCTGGTGTGTAGAAGATAATATATCAGTTCTAGTTTAAGTTAGGGAGGAGGCTATTTGGGGACAGGAGTGTTGGGCAGCCTTCCTGGCTGACAGTTACATTGATTATGGTTATCTTACTGTTTGTTTCTTAAAAGCTTGCATACAAATCAATCAATAAAAACATTTTTTAAAAAAATTTGATTTATATGCCGCCCTTCTCCGGAGACTCAGGGCGGCTTACGATGCGCTAAGCAATAGCCTTCATTCTTTTGTATATTTATACAAAAGTCAGCTTATTGCCCCCACAACTGGGTCCTCAATTTACCTACCTTAGAAAGGATGGAAGGCTGAGTCAACCTTTGCCTTTCAATAGTATCAGTGGTGGGATTCCAATTTCCTACCGGTTCTATGACAGAGCGCTTTGCGCACACACACTTTGCACTTTGTGAATGCTTTGTGCGCATGTGCGCAGCACTCAAAGACCGCCCTCGGTGTCAGCGCTGGTGAGCTGAGCTGTTGTTTAGCTCAGCTGAGGCTCAGCAATCCGCTCTGCCACGTGAATCAGCTGAGCAAACAAACAAGGGGATATAGGAAAGGCAATGGCGGGGACGGAGGGTGGGGCCATCCAGAAGTGTTATTTGCCAGTTCTCTGAACTACTCAAAATCTCTGCTACCAGTTCATTTGAACCGGTCTGAACCAGCTTAATACCACCTCTGAACAGTATGTATATGTATGCATGTATGCATGTGCTGTGTTTCCCCGAAAATAAGACCCTGTCTTATATTTTTTTGAACCCTGAAATAAGCGCTTGGCCTTATTGCCATGCGCTCAAAAGCCCGATTGGGCTTATTATCAGGGGATCTCTTATTTTGGGGAAAACAGGGTATGTATGTATATGTGCATGTGCAAATAATTTCTGTCTCTCCTCTATTATTCTTTAATTGATGATGCTCACCATTTCATTCAACTTTCTTTTTTTAAAAAATACAATTTTATTTAAAACACGGACCTTGATAGTAAATCTAATGCAACTTGAACGTAAAGAAAAGGAAGAGAAAGAAAAAAAAATAATGATAAAAGGTGCGAGAGGAAAAAATAGAAAGAAAATAGAAAGAATAGAATAAAGAGGGAGAGAAGAAACATTCAAAGGAAGCGACTTCCAAACCATTTAATTCAACTTTCTATCAATCCATGCACACAGCCTGCCCTCTGCTGATTTAAAAACCATGCCCTTTTGATTAAAGATAATTAACTGCAAACTGTTCAAAATATATCTCCAGCTGCTACTATGAGAAAAATGGGAGGCTGCCTACCACATCATTCCTTACCATTATTGTCCAGGCAATGACATGTCTATCCACACAGTCATCCAATCACTGGTTTGAAATTTTCTTTAAGAAGAAACTTTTTACTGGTTTATCGGACGGCCACCGCGTCCCGATTTTTATTAGAGATGTCATATTGGCACATCTGGGAAAACCCGAATCTGAGAGCTTCCACGTTTTCCTCACCCAAAAGAAAGTTCAAGTACCTTGCCCATCACTCACATGCCCATCACATGAAACAATCAGGTACCCACCGGATCAGAAAACACCTCCTCATTGTTCTCAGCACAGGTGCAGGGCAACTTGGCCTTGACTTTCTGGAAAGAATGTTATTTTGACTACCTATCATTTTCACTCCATCTAATCCCCCCTCCCATTTTCCCACAGTAGAATTTGTAGCAGGCCTGAAGGCTCAAATTACAATATTCCCATTTGCATCCAGAATGTCAGGGCTCCCATAGGGAAATATTTGGGAATGAAGCCCTTCAATCTTCCCATGTGAATCTCCTTTTAATTTCCAGGCCTCGTCCTAGGACCTGTAATATATTCACCACTTTACAGAGCCATGTGATCCTTCTCTAAGAAGGGTCTTTTATCAAACTGCCTATGTCTCTGCATAAAGTTTTATTGCCTTTGAGATGATGCCATTTCTTCCAATGGCAGCGTTGAGAATTGTTGTGTCAGTTTTGAGTTGTAAACTTCATTTCATCTCTGAAGTCGAGGCATCCAAGTTCTGTAGACTGCACAATGCTTGCTAATGAACTGGATGTTTTGCAAACACCAAGGATCTCATTAGAGCAGAACAGCTGAAATGTGAAGTCCTGCAAATGGTGTGGGGGGGTTTGTCTCAGTTTCTTAATAGGAAAACAACATTGCCGCTGTAGAATTTCACTTTAGCATATATTTAAAAAAAAAAAATGCCAGGGATCAGGCATTGAGGATACTGCAGAAAGGAAAAAAGCCCAGAATCGAGTGGATGTGATTCTACTGAGCTAGGGTTGCAGAAAAACCTTGGTTACGTAGGAAAAACCTGGCTAGAGGAAAAACATATATCTATATATCTATATATCTATATCTATATCTATATCTATATCTATATCTATATCTATATCTATATCTATATCTATATCTATCTATCTATATATATGTGTGTGTGTGTGTATACACACACACACACACATATATATATATGTCTTCTTAAGTTTAAGTTTATATATATATGTTTGTGTGTATGTATATGTATATATGTTGATCAGGGAGCTGATGCATACTGCTTGATTCAGTAACAAGAAACAAACAGCTAAACAAACCTTAATATATCTTTTTTCCAGGATTGTGTGTGTTGGGATCCCCTTGGGGGATTTTAAATTGTGAGCCGCCCAGAGTCGTTTGCTAGATGGGCAGTAACAGAAATCAAATCAAACCAAACAACAAATAATTGGATAATTTCTATGTAACAAAACATGTTTATTTGATTTATTTACTTTATATCCTGTATTTGTTATTTTTTGTAAACAAGGGAAAACAGATCCGATACATCCCTCCCTCCTCCTATTTTCCCCGCAACAACTCTGTGAGGTGATTTTGGGGTTTAGAAAGAGGGACCGGCCCAAAGTCACCCAGCTGGTTTTCATGCCTAAGGCAGGATTAGAACTCACTGTCTCCCAATTTCTAGCCTGGTGCCTTCATGACTAAACCCATCATTAGTTTGAGGAAAAACTAACAGATTTTGCAGAAAAAGTTTGGCTACATTTCAGCTTCCTGCTATAATCATCTACTCATCCCATAAATGACTGAATGGCATTTATTAATATTAAAATAACTGTCCATTCAATAGAGCATATGTGTGATTTAATCCTAAAATCAGCTATAGAGGATAGAATAACAGAGTTGGATAGGACCTTGGAGGACTTCTAGTCTAACCCCCTACTCAATCAGGAGACCCTATCACATTTCAGACAAATGGCTGTCCAATCTCTCTTTAAAAACCTCCAGTGAGGAAGCACTCAGAACTTCTGAAGGCAAGCCATTCCACTCAATTGTTCTCACTGTTAGGAAATTTCTCCTTAGTTCTAGGTTGCTTCTCTCCTTGATTAATTTCCATCCATTGCTTCTTGTCCTGCCTTCTGGTGTTTTGAAAAATAGGTTGACCCCCCCCCTCTTCTTTTTGGCAGCCCTTCAAATATTGGAACACTGCTATCATGTCACCCCCCCCATATCTTCTTTTCACTAATTTAGATTCCTGCAATTCCTGCAATCGTTCTTCATGTATTTTAGCCTCCAGTGGCAACCAAAACTGGACACAATATTCCACGTGTGGTCTTACCAAGGCATTATAAAGCGGTACTAACCCTTCACATGATCTTGCTTCTATCCATCGCTCTCTCTGTGTCTGTCACATACATATGTTATTTTCATTTCCAATGGAAGCAAACCATGATTTAGAGAGGAGCGAAAAAGCGCAATGATATATGGACATATGACAGAGGAAGGAAAATAACCCAGTGTTTGCATAACTTTGCCATATGCATTTTAGTTTTGCAGAGGAAAATAAGGGATGCAATTAGACCCAAATGAGTGATATATTTAAAAGCTAACATACAACAAAACAGAAGCAGTAGCTCCTTTTCACTGCATTGGTGTATAATTATACAGTTAAAAAAAATGATAAAGATTGTGGATAACACAGATTAATGGTTCGCCATTTAGCTGGAGCTGAAATTTTCAGCCATTCCTACTGAATTCTACAGAGGATGCAGTCCTCGTCTTCCAATGATTTGTTTAATGACCTTCAAAGTTACATTACCTGAAAAAAAATGACTTACATCCAACTTATGACCGAACTTGACAACAAGCTCATATTTAAGATCGTTACAGCCTTCCAGGGTCATTTATCTGCCATTTGAAAACTTCCCGGCTGGCTTCGGATAAGCAAATGGAGGAAGCTGGATTCATTTAATGACCACTTAACAACTACAGTAATTCATTTAACAGACCTGGCCAAAAAGGTTGTCATCTTGGGCATGATTCATTTGATGACTCTCCTGCTTATAATTATCTTATGATTTATGATGAATGTGTTTTATGATTTTATGTTCATGATTTATCACTTGTTGCTTGTATATACATTGCTTATGCACCAGAGATAAATTCCTTTGGTGTCCAATCACACTTGGCCAGTATAAAGAAAGAAATAAAGAAGTTCTGTTCTATTCTATTCTATTCTATTCTATTCTATTCTATTCTATTCTATTCTATTCTATTCTATTCTATTCTATTCTATTCTATTCTATTCTATTCTACTCTACTCTACTCTACTCTACTCTACTCTACTCTACTCTACTCTACTCTACTCAACAATAGAAATTCTGGCCTCAATTGTGGTCGTAAATCAAGGATTACCTGTAGATGAGTTTTTCTAATCTTTTTCATAGGAATGTTTATCTTAATTCCAAATATATAGTGAAAAGGAATTTAAGAAAGATAAATCAGTGCTAGAACTTCTTGGGAAATGACAAAATAAAACTTTATAAGTAGAGTCCTCTGTAGAGACAAATGATTATATGAAGCTGCATGGAATATAACAAGAAAAAAAATCAGTATTATTGGTTAGTCTTTATGGACAGATTCAACACTGTACATTTGTACATGTGTACATATGCACATTCCTCTTGAAAAATGTACTACATTTCTTGCTGAGTGAGACTTAATTCCTTACTCTTTCCCCCATGCATTCTAACTATGGAACTACATAAGCAGGACTTTACATATAAGTTTCGGTGGAAATCCTACAAGTTAAATGAGCTGTATGCAAGTTGTCATCCGGTCCCTATGATGGTTATTTTCTTCTCTTTCTCATTTAAAGTGATGCAAAGCCATGATCCTACAGTGATGGACAGCTGCTGCAAATCACATCTGAAAATGCCAATCAAAACTCAATGGCATTATAGGCTACCCAAATAAATTCTCTTCTGATGTTGTCATGCATCACTGGTTAAAAGTAGTATGATTATGCGCAATTCAGACTTCTTGAAACTTTACCAAAGTCAAGTTAAAAAAAAAAAAAGGAGTTGAATCTACCCAGTAAGTATCTCCCTGGAAATAGAATAGAATAGAATAACAGAGTTGGAAGGGACCTTGGAGGTCTTCTAGTCCAACCTCCTGCTTAGGCAGGAAACCCTACACCACTTCAGACAAATGGTTATTCAATCTCTTCTTAAAAACTTCCAGTGTTGGAGCATTTACAATTTCTGGAGGCAAGTTGTTCCACTGATTAATTGTTCTAACTGCCAGGAAATTTCTCCTTAGTTCTAGGTTGCTTCTCTCCTTGATTAGTTTCCACCCATTGCTTCTTGTCCTGCTCTCAGGCGCTTTGGAGAATAGTTTGACTCCCTCTTCTTTGTGGAAGCCCCTGAGATATTGGAACACTGCTATCGTGTCTCCCCTAGTCCCCCCTTTTCATCAGACTAGACATACCCAGTTCCTGCAACCGTTCTTCGTATGTTTTAGCCTCCAGTCCCCTAATCATCTTTGTTGCTCTTCTCTGCACTCTTTGTAGAGTCTCAACATCATTTTTAGATGTTTTTTTTAAATATTCTAACCTTCCTGAAAAATCAATGATGAAATCAATATTTTATTTATGGGCCATCAAATCAAGGTTTACTCTTAGCAACCACATAAACAGAGTGATGTGTTCTCAATCTGGCTTTTCAGATTTTCAACTCTGCAGTCGTTGTTGCTATGATTGAATCCACTGCCTTTGCTTCTAGTTGCCCACTTCTTCTATTTCTTTCCACTTTTTCCAGCATTAGAGAGTTCCCTAGAGAGCTAGATCTTCTTACAAATATCTCCAAAATATAATAATTTGAACCTGGGCCTGTCTGCCTTGAGTTGTGAACTCCTAGTTGATTTCATCTATCCATTTTCCTTCTTGTGCGCTCCACAAAAAATTAAATGCTAGCGTAAAACCAGCTGGTGTTATTATTCTCCTCTGAAAAAAGAAAATAGGAATGTGTTAATTTGTGACACTTCTCTTCTTCTTTCATTCATGTGAAATAAAAACAAACCAAATAAAAGGGTGATATATAGGCTACTACAAACTTTAGAAACTTATATTTTTTTAATAGCCGAGACTTTAAAAAAAAAAAAGATTTCCTGCCTAGATTTCCCCTGTGTAATGCAAGAAGAAGCCATTACTTTTGGCAATTCTGAATTTCATCTTCTCTCTCCAAGAGATCAGGATGAGGATTAGACATCACGTGTAGTAGGAGAAAAAAAAAAAGAGAGAGAGAGAGAGAGTTGCCTTGGGAATTCGATATTAAACAGATTAAATGATAAATGAAGGTTGTGCTTTACGTTTTGATGAAAACCTAGGAAACTATGGAAATGATAATGGTACATCAGCTCATAAATACAGGATCCTTGCCAGTGGGTGCCAACAAACATCTGTATCTGCAGAATTGTTCAACCTGGCAACAGCTTTTATCCAGTGGTGAAATCCAATTTTTTTTTTACTACCTGTTCTGTGGGCATGGCTTGGTGGGCATGGTGTGGCTTGGTGGGCGTGGCTTGGTGGGCATGGCTTGGTGCGCGTGGCAGGGGAAGGATACTGCAAAATCTCCATTCCCACCCCATTCCAAGAGCCTTGGTGGAGCAGTGGACTAAAGTGCTGCTAAGTAACACTTAGCTGCCAGCTGCCTGCAATTAGTTCAAATCTCACCAGGCTCAAGGTTGACTCAGCCTTCCATCCTTCCGAGGTAGGTAAAATGAGGACCCGGATTGTGGGGGAAATAAGCTGACTTTGTGTATATATATATATATGTATATATATTGTGTATATATATTGTGTATATATATATATATATATATATATATATATATATATATATATATATATATATATATATATATATATATATATATATATATATATATATATATATATATATATATGGTATATACAAAAGTATGAAGAGTGGCATATAAATCGAACCAATAAATAAATAAATAAATAAATTCCAGGGGAAGGATACCGCAAAATCTCAATTCCCACCCCACTCCAGGGGAAGGATATTGCAAAATCTCCATTTCCACCCTACTCTGGGGCCAGCCAGAGGTGGGTATTTGCTGGTTCTCCGAACTACTCAAAATTTCCACTACCGGTTCTCCAGAACCTGTCAGAACCTGCTGGATTTCACCCCTGCTTTTACCCCAATTTTGTGGATAAATTGGATAAAATAAGGATAACATTATAGATAAATATTGGTCCCCTTGTGGAAACTGGGCCTCTGTTATGAAGAGATTAGCAATGGAGAATATAACAGTATAACAGAGTTGGAAAGAACCTTGGAGGTCATCGAGTCCAATCCCCTGCGCAAACAGGAGACCCTATGCCAGCAATGGCAAACCTTTTCGGCACCGAAAATGGAGCTCGGTGTGGGGGCTACAGGTGATCCTCCTGAGCTCCATTTCTGCAGGCAGAGGTCTGCAGGACACCGTTGCAGCCAAAAACGGAGCTCAGGAGCCTGTTTTTGCTGGCAGAGCGCTCCGGTCAACACAGGAGCCCTGACATGAGTGACATTGAGCTGGCCACACCCCCTAGCCACACCCCCTGCCCCCCCTCAGGTCAAACACAACCTTGATGTGGCCCTCAATGAAATTGACTTTGACACCCTCGAGGTAAACTGTAGAAGATAAGGGAAAAGAGTAGAACAGGGTAACCACTTACGAAAACAATCATAAAATAGGCTTTATTATATTTTAAGAGAATAATTTTAAAAAAATATATCCGTTGGGCTACTTCAGAATGACTTCCAATAAAAGGGTTGGCATTTATGCAAGGACTTGCAAATGTAGATGCAATCACTTGAAATAAAGTGATAAGTGGTTATTAACACGAAATAAAATTAATTGAGCTACCTTTTTGTTGGAAAATACGTATACTGGGGATGAGAAAGACATTTTTCTCAAATGTGTGATGGCTTCTGAAGGGATACACCAGTTTTCATTAAAAAATAAATCTGCTTTAACACTGACTTGCCTAGTCATCTCTTGTGAAGCTTCTTCAGAGCAGGTTGGACAGTTAAAAAACAGACACAAATCTCCATGACCTTCTAATGCAGAACAGCAAGGACATGGTTACAAAATAATTCTATTAGTTGCTGAGTACAAGAAAGAAGGGACGCGGTGGCTCAGTGGCTAAAACGCTGAGTTTATCAATCGAAAGGTCGGCAGTTCAGCGGTTCGAATCCCTAGCACCGCATAACAGGATGAGCTCCATTACTTGTCCCAGCTTCTGCCAACCTAACAGTTCGAAAGCACGTAAAAAAATGCAAGTAGAAAAATAGGGACCACCTTTGGTGGGAAGGTAACAGCGTTCCATGCGCCTTTGGCGTTGAGTCATGCCGGCCATATGACCACGGAGACGTCTTCGGACAGCGCTGGCTCTTCGGCTTTGAAATGGAGATGAGCACCACCCCCTAGAGTCAGGAACGACTAGCACATATGTGCGAGGGGAACCTTTACCTTTACCTTACAAAAATCCTAGCCATCTTTATAATAATTGGTGTTTGCTTTTGGATGCCTTTTTTCTCCCGTTTAGTATACGTAAAAGCAATTCTCTTTTGGTCTGGATATGATTTCCATCTGTCTTGTTTTGGGGTAAAAACCTGACATAACATTATGTTGTTTATTTTTGCTTGTGTGAGAACTAACTCTCCATAATTTTCATATGGATTATAGGCTGCAAATTTATGCAGGCTTAGTTTCATAAGCGTAGAACTGACTAATCCAATAGATGTGTCTCTGATCCACTTACACTTCCTTGCTACTAATTAGTATGTCAACAAATGCTAAATGCCATTCTTCCTGCTCCTATTTTACAACAGAAGAATCCGTTCGTCCTTGCTTCCTAATTCCACTCTCCCTAAATCTGTTTTCGTGTATCATGAATGCTTCTGTAGCTGTCTGGTCTCTGTCTTGGAAGCTTGAATCAACCATGGCATCAATCAACCATGGATTCAAACATTTAGTGAATATAAAGCATACCATATGATTATTACTGCAAGCTATTTGTCACAGCACAGATACACTAAGATCAAAATGCCCAGAATCATGGTCTCATCAACCTCTGTCTTGTTAAAGGTAAAAAGGTAAAGGTTCCCCTCACACATATGGGCTAGTCGTTCCTGACTCTAGGGGGCGGTGCTCATCTCTGTTTCAAAGCCGAAGAGCCAGCGCTTTCAGAAGATGTCTCCATGGTGACGTAGCCGGCATGACTAAACTCCAAAGGCGCATGGAACACTGTTACCTTCCCAACAAAGGTGGTCCCTATTTTTCTACTTGCATTTTTTATGTGCTTTTGAACTGCTAGGTTGGCAGAAGCTGGGACAAGTAATGGAAGCTCACCCCGTTACGCAGCAGTAGGGATTTGAACCGCTGAACTGCCGACCTTTTGATCGACAAGCTCAGCGTCTTAGCCACTGAGTTTACCTACTTTCAATTACTACTTGGTACCTACTTTCAATTTGGTGGACAAATATATCAACAAATCAGCGAAACACTAATAAGGGCTAGCACTTTGGGGACTTATAGAAGACATCTTAAGGCAGCAACAAGAGACTATAGCATTTCATTACATACACCCAAAAAGATATAATGAGCATGTAAAAAAGCAACAAATACCTTTGAGTTGCCAGTTTGAAAGGGTATATATATCATCTCCCAGCTTCTGATGCATCACCTCTGATGTTTCAGAACAACTGAAGAAGTATGGAAACTTTTGCAAGATAAGTTCTCACATATACATGCACATGTACAGATGCAGATAAACAGAGTTGGGAAGGAGCTTGTCCAACCCTCTGCCCAAGCAGGAGACTCTACACCATTTTTGCCAGGTGGCAGTCCAGTCTCTTTTTGAAAGCTTCTAGTGATGAAGCTCCCACAACTTCTGAAGGCAACTTCTGTTCCATGGGTTGATTGTTCTCACTGTCAGAAAATTTCTCCTTATTTCCAGGTTGAATCGCTCCTTGTTCAGTTTCCATCCATTATTCTTTGTCTGGCCTTCAGGTGCTTTGGAAAATAGCTTGACCCCCCTCCTCTCTGTGGCAGCCCCTCAAATATTGGAAGGCTGCTATCATGTCTCCCCTGGTCCTTCTCTTCACTAGACTAGCCATGCCCAGTTCCTGCAACTATTCATCATATGTTTTAGCCTCCATTCCCCTAATCATCTTGGTTGCTCTTCTCTGCACTCTTTTACACCTGTGCCTTCTAATGTTCTCCTATCTCCCTTACCCTCTTTTTTTAGTCTTTCTGACACTTTCTCTCTCTTTCTCCTAAGAGAGATGGATAATCAGAGTTCTGAACTCATCTTTTGCAGACTTCTTTTGGAATGGGATCAAATGTCAATTGGCCCAAAGGCCTCGTGGGTATAGTCTCGTTTGAGGAATTTCTAGACTAGGCATGTTGACTGAAAGGCGAGGAGACACAAGGTCAAAGTTATGCTGTCCTTTTCTGATTCTTTATTTCATTTGGTCTAATGAAAAGGAAGGACTCACTGGAGAAGAGCCTAATGCTGGGAAAGATTGAGGGAAAAGAAGAAGGGGATGGCAGAGAATGAGGTGGCTGGATGGAGTCACTGAAGCAGTCGGTGTGAGCTTAAATGGACTCCCGGGGATGGTAGAGAACAGGAAGGCCTGGAGGAACGTTGTCCATGGGGTCGCGATGGATTGGACACAACTTTGCAGCTAACAACAACAACAAAAATCTCATTTTGTTGGTTTCCTAACTTCACATTTGTGCCAGCCAAGCTGTCGGCGACCTTGTCACATTCTGAAGGACAGACTGCAATCACCTGGTTGGGAAGAGTCCTTCTCCCCTCACCTTGAACTGAGAGATTTTAGAAAGCTTAGCAGGCAGCCCCAACCTATATTTTTGTGTCCTCTGCCAATCCTTATTGTCTCCGTTGATGTGGATTGGTCTGGCTAGCTCTCCGTTTTTCAAGCAACATCAGGCTTATGGAATGCTTACCAACCAAATAGTTCCTGATGGATCCCATGGGATCTTTTTTTTCTTTTTCCTTTTGCAGCAGGCAGTAACAATATATCAAACCCATTTAAACCAGCGGGAGCCTCAGTCTTCGCTGCCAGATTGAGTCCCATCCTCCCATTTACTTGCGACGGCTCAAGCTTTGATCTGTCTTTCACGGCAGCTCTCGGGAGCTTTGATAGAAAGCTTGGATACACGTTGTCAGAACTGGGGGGCCTTTGCCAGGAGAAGTCAAGATTTCAAAAGACGTTTATGCTTTGAATAGAATGATTCATGGGGAGGGCTGTCCATCTGCTCCCACCGTGGACTGCTGATACCACCCAAAGAGTAACTAGCTCTTGTTTATTTCACTAGCTCGGCTAATGATTGCCAAAGGCTGTTGAGAAAATCAGCAAGGTGACTCTCATTAAGAAGACAAATCACTTTCCATCCCCTATAATTTTCATTTGATTGCATATTGGTGTGGCTATAATGGAACAGTAATTTCCAAACATATTAGGAGCAGATTGTGCCTTGAGGCAAAGCCCTGGAAAAAAAAGGTGGTGTTAAATGTACATAATCCAAGGGGGTGGGAGAGAAAATGGGAGTTGTTTTGTGCCACTTTGGTCGTCAGTCCATTTTAGAACTCCTTCCTGTTTAATATCTTACTCCAAACCTCTATTGGAAGTATTATGTAGCAGTGAATTTGGCTCCACATAAAAGGAGAGAAGTGTATACATTCTACTTAAGAAGAATGTGATGGTTCAAAGAATCCCAAGAAAGGAAGGAAAGAAGGGAGGGAGGGAGGGAGGGAGGGAGGGAGGGAGGGAGGGAGGGAGGAAGGAAGGAAGGAAGGAAGGAAGGAAGGAAGGAAGGAAGGAAGGAAGGAAGGAAGGAAGGTGAAGCTGAGAATCAAAATGGAAGTGTTCTGACCCAGCTCCCCAAACACAACAAATCCTCGACAGTGAACTCAAAAATTCCTTTATTAGGAGCGCTGGCAGCCCCGGCAAAAAGTTTCTCTCTTATCACAGGCTCACAAGTCCATCCGGCAGAGAGATGAAGAGTTGTCTGCCACATCTGTTCATCTCTGCCCCCTGCTTTTTATCCCCAGAGTTAGGGTGGGGCTTCGCTAGCAGCGGTGGCTCTTCCTTCCCAAGGATCGGCCCACAGATTTCCACTGCTCTCCTCTCCTCTGCCTTCTGCGCATCTGCACATCAGGCACTGGACGCAACTGTTCCTCCTCTTCCTCATCAGCCACCTTCAGACTGGGGGCTGTTGACTCTCCATCTGAGGGCTGACGGACGGACCAGGCTCTGCCCTCTGTCTCTCTCTCTCTCTCGGAGCTCTCAGGTTGCCTCGATACTGATGCTGACTCCCACGCCTCCTCCTCCTCTGATTCGGCTGCTGGAGGGGCCGGTGGCTGATAGGCCACAACAGGAAGCTAGGAGAGAAAGGTTTAGGTAAACAGCATCAGATGTATAATGTAAGAAACACATTACATAAAGAAAAACTCAATCTATGTAAATGTAAAACTCAATATTTACTTGCGGGGAAGTGGTCTTTTTTTTTTTTTAAATCCTATTTGTAATGGTAGTTGAACGACCTGTATTTCTGTATTGATTACCAGGTGAAAGTATTTATTTGTTTCATGTTCTGATAGGGAAATGATAGATTGGGGCTCCCCGCTGATTTAAATGGGTATGATATTTTTACCTTTTTTTTAAAAAAAGTTACAAACTAAATAGAAAATAATTACACAGTTCAGACAAATTGCAAATTGCACAAAGATGCTGAAGATTTGGAGAACTTGGTCTACTCTTATGCCCCCAATCTATTTGCTGCCTCCCGAGTCCCAGCTGATCAGCTAGAAGAAAAAAAAACTATTTAAACTCTTGCCTTGTAACGGTCAAATATTTATTTTGTTCAAATATGAACAAAACAAAATTAACTATGGCTATATAAACATGTTGATTTACATAGGAAAAACCCTGGCTAGAACAGTAATGCACATATAGACCTACGAAAAAAGAACAAAATAAATATTTGACCGTTACAGGGAGGAGTCATAAAATGAGGGTGTGGCTAACTGATGAAGGCAAATAAGCCAGAAATAGATCTATTTTAGTCTCACTTAAGTCTTACAACAGACAGCATAATGCTGTTGAAATGTCTGATAAAACCTAGAAAATAGTGATTTGGGATGTCACTTAACTATGGCTCTATAAACATCTTGATTTACGTAGGAAAAACCCTGGCTAGAACAGTAATGCATATAGATAGATAGATAGATAGATAGATAGATAGAGAGAGAGAGAGAGAGAGAGAGAGAGAGAGAGAGAGAGAGAGATAGAGATAGAGATAGAGATAGAGATAGAGATAGAGATAGAGATAGAGATAGAGATAGAGATAGAGATAGAGATAGAGATAGAGATATATAGATATATCTATATCTATTTTGCTCCTGGAAGCACGAAGCCGAGAACACCAGCCTGAAGATGACGAATGAGACTTCGTCAAAACATCGCCAAGACACTTCCAATTTTACGTGGGAGAAGACCCGAATAACCAAAGACCTACATAGATATATAGATATATAGATAGATATAGATAGATATAGATAGATATAAGATAGATAGATAGATAGATAGATAGATAGATAGATAGATAGATACATACATACATACATACATACATACATACATACATACATACATATATATATATATATATATATATATATATATATATATATATATATATATATTCTTTTATCCCCAGTCATAGATCTTGAATTGGGTTTCTCTGTGTATAAGAATTTGGATTTGATGTTGACATTAAAAAAAAACAAAAAACAGAATCTGCTGCATGAATACCCACCAATGGAGAGAGCTCTAAGTTGAACTGCATTTTGGATAACCTCATTGTGCAGCACTTTCCCTCCTGACATTGTTGTGTTTTGCTGTGGAAAAGTGAAGGAAGAGGGGAGCCCTGCTGGGCCTCCGTCATAATACCATGTAATAATATTCTTCCTCGGTTTAGCTGTAATTTAAGAAGTCTCTGCTCATTTTCAGAAAGCCTGATCTATAATTTACTAGCATCAACCCAGCAAAAAGAGCAAAAGGGAGGAATGCAAGCCCTTAAAACTCTTACAGAAAGATTAGTGTAAAGTTTGACAATCTACCATAGAAGCATCTGCCAAATCTCACGGAAGGCTTTGTTAAACCTCCTTTTGAGCTCTCCTTATCTTGTTAGTCATTCTACCTCCCACCTTACTCGACTGCTAACTATTATTTTCCCCAGACCTAAATCCATACTATATTTAGAGGTAACTGAATATAGTGGAGAGCAAAAAAAAAAAAAAAAGATATGATTTTTTCCCTCCCTCCCCACTTGATGATCTCTCAAAGGATTAAATCTCATTATATTGTGTTCACTGAACCTCTTGAGAATCCTGCTATAAGCTTGCTTGCTGGAAGTGATGTTTTTATGTTATGAGAGAGAAATAATTTCAATATAAAAAGGTTGCTATTGGCTACAGCAGAGGATATATTGTTTGGTTACATTTTTCCACTGTGAAGATGAGTTGGGATGAAGGCAGTGCTGGGATTCAGCCAGTTCGCACCACTTCGGGAGAACCGGTTGTTAACTTTCTGAGCAGTTTAGCAAACTGGTTGTTGAAAGAAATCATTAGGGCAGAGACCCAGTTGTTAACTTACTTGAATCCCACCACTGGATGAAGGAAGAGTTGCCTAACTGGTTGGACGTCTTCTAGTCCAACCCCCTGATTAGACAGGAAACCCTACACCACTTCAGACAAATAGTTATCCAACATCTTCTTAAAAACGTTCAGTGTTGGAGCATTCATGACTTCTGGAGGCAAGTTGTTCCACTGATTCATTGTTCTCACTGTCAGGAAAATTTCTCCTTAGTTCTAAATTGCTTCTCTCCTTGATTAGTTTCCACCCATTGTTTCTTGTCCTGCCCTCAGGTGATTTGGAGAATTGGCCATGTTGTACTGTAGTTGTAGGTCACAAAATAAATAACAGAGATGGAAGGGACCTTGGAGGTCTTCTAGTCTAACCCCCTGCTTAGGCAGGAAAGTCTACACCACTTTAGACAAATGGTTATCCCATTTCTTCTTAAAAACTTCCAATGTTGGAGCATTTACAACTTCTGGAGGCAAGTTGTTCCACAACTTGTGGACAGTTAATTGTTCTAACTGTCAGGAAATTTCTCCTTGGTTCTAGGTTGCTTCTCTCCTTGATTAGTTTCCACCCATAGCTTCTTATGCTGCCCTCAGGTGCTTTGGAGAATAGCTTGACTCCCTCTTCTTTGTGGCAGCCCCTGAGATATTGGAAGACTGCTATCATGTCTCCCTTAGTCCTTCTTTTCATCAAACTAGACATATTCAGTTCCTGCAACCGTTCTTCATATGTTTTAGTCTCCAGTCCCCTAATCATCTTTGTTGCTTTTCTCTGCGCTCTTGCTCTCAGTGTACATAAAAGAAAAGATACATTCATCAAGAATCATAAGGTACAACAGTTAATGATAGTCATAGTTATATTGACACAGTCAATATAAATCGTAAGGATACAAGCAACAAGGTTACAGTCATACAGGCATAAGTGGGAGGAGATGGGTAATAGGAATGATGAGAAGATTAATAGTAATAATGCAGACTTAGTGAATAGTTTGACAGTGTTGAGGGAATTATTTGTTTAGCAGAATGATGGCGTTCGGGGAAAAAACTGTCCTTCTGTCTAGTTGTTCTGGTGTGTAGTGCTCTATAGCGTCGTTTTGAGGGTAGGATTTGAAACAATTTATGTCCAGGATGTGAGGGGTCTGTAGATATTTTCACAACCCTCTTTTTGACTCGTGCAGTACACAGGTCCTCAATGGAAGGCAGGTTGGTAGCCATTGTTTTTTCTGCAGTTCTAACTATCCATTGAGGTCTGTGTCTGTCTTGTTTGGTTGCAGAGCCAAACCAGACAGTTATAGAGGTGCAGATGACAGACTCAATAATTCCTCTGTAGAACTGAATCATCAGCTCTTTGGGCTGGAATTATTGAATTATTGAATTATTGAGTCTGAGCTTTCTGAGTTGGCTCAGAAAGAACATTCTTTGTTGTTAGGTGTCCATTTTAAATCTTGAGATGCTGGTTCCCTTGGCCAAGAAATAGAGAAACACCATTCCCTAGAGCTAGACCCAACTGACAGGGAAAATTTTACTTTTTTATTTACTGACGGGGTGTTTCCTTTTCTCTCTCTCTCTCCAAACACCCAGAAGAACTACAGTGATATTATGACACCCTACACTTTT
Source organism: Pantherophis guttatus (assembly GCF_059756535.1). Lineage (NCBI taxonomy): Eukaryota > Metazoa > Chordata > Lepidosauria > Squamata > Colubridae > Pantherophis > Pantherophis guttatus. The sequence goes on along the minus strand of NC_142074.1, from coordinate 18,442,569 downwards.
ACCAATGAGTGTGCAATAGGCGAACAGAAAGAGATGAAGAAGGGCAAAGCATACTTTGGTGCAGAACGGTGACGCATAAGTACTATAAACAATTCCTTCCCTTAGAAGCATCCCTAAGGCATGCAGTTTGAGCCTCTAAAGCTTTTTTTAATTCCCCCCCCATGTAAATAAATAGATTATCGTTTTGCTCTTTATGTCAGTTGTCTCCTTCCCTGTCTAGTGATGACTGGAGGCAGACAGGATTTGCAATTTACGTGTTTTACGGCACCGTTTAATTCGTTGATCAGAAGGGAACCATAAGTGTATTTCCGAACAAACAAACAAACAGAACAGGAGTGATAGATGTCATTTTGGCAAAAGCAGTTTTAGATGGAAAAATAGGCTGGTGAGGCTAAGCTGCCTCTGTAGAATGGATCTGAGTCATGTCCTGCCCTTGGTGACAAGTATATGATAAATCCCAGACTTAACCAGCTAAACTATATACAACCGGGTAGCTTGTAGAAATAATTTTCATTATGGAAAAAAGATGACTCCAAATAACTTTATCTCTCACAATGTTAATACTTTAGTGAATGCACATGTCTTGTGACACAGTCTTACAATACCATCTTTTCCAGAAGAGTACTTGAAAAAAAGAATAAAGCCAGATGTCAGAGTTCCGTTGGATGCCCTAATTAAATCATGAGTCTTGAGCCAAGCTTCAAAAGAAAGCCAGGTATTTATTAGGAGGTTCATGTCGGCACATTCCCAAGTGAAGCCAGGTCTGACCCTACGTAATTTACCCTCCAATTATAACCCCGTTTCCCCCCTCCCCCCAGGGTATGTCATCAATCACATTCGCCAATGGAGCAATTTTGCAGGTTGTGGAGGTCACTCCCCTTCGACTGCTGCAGGTAACCCTGGGATACAGCCTTGAGGGAGATGAGCATTGAATGTGCATCTGTTTTTTTGCTGCTGTGCAGTTTCGCCAGTTTTCCATTCCCCCCTGACCTATGGCAACTCAAAAGCAGGCCAGGGATGCTTTGTGAGTTGGCACCAGATTTGTATCTTCCAAAATGATTGTCTCTACAGGATATCAGCCATCAATCTGTTTTTACAATGGGCGGATACCACATGGAGGTCTCTTTTTTTTTCCCCTGAGGCCATCCTATTTTATTTTATTTATTTCTCAATCTCCCTTCTTTCAAGACGCCAGAGATCTTAAGGAAGCCTGCTCTTTCTCTCCCTCCTTCTCTCTCTCTCTCTCTCTCTCTCTCTCTCTCTCTCTCTCTCTCTCTCTCTCTCTCTCCCTCCCTCCCTCTCTCTCTCCCTCCCCCCCTCTCTCCATATATATATATATATAGTTCAACATCAAGTGCACTCATGAATTCTCTTTAAAGAAACAATACACAACCTGGTGACAAGCGTATCATTTCAAAGTATCCATCAGGAGCAAATGCCATTAAAAAGCCATTAAAAGACAGATTTCATTTTAAAACAAGCAAAGGTCAAGCAGATTTTCTTAAGAGGAACATGTAGAGGGAGAAGGGCCCACCATTAAAAAGAGCCTAAGTAGGTAATATCTTCAAAAGACGTCTATAAAATAGGAATAGCTTTATAGAAGTACTGACGTCCTTCAAATAATCCAAACTTGAATTATTTAGGACTGTTTCGTATTGGGCCAAGAAATGCATCGGTTACAAAGGTCATATGATTTCAGTAATATAAAACCTTAGCCCCCATGTGATCTATATGGATGAATTCTGAACCAAGTTTCCTAACCCCCAATATTATTAATAATTTTCAAAGATATGCAGTAAAGTAGGATCAATTTGGTGGTTTGGATGTAATCTGAGCACATATAAGTAAAACATGGTTTCTCTAAGAGGAACCACAAATATCAGCCCAGATGTCACAGGGCAAAGGATCGCATGTAAGATGAATCCATCTATTCAAATTTGTGGCTGAAAAAAAAGAGAAAGAAAGAAGGCTCTGCCTGTTCCCATACTGGTTTCAGCATATAGTCTACTACTCTCTAGAGTTGCATTTTGGTTGGTAAACAAAATGAGAACAAAATGTAACTTTACAGAATATCCTCCAATCTTAGAGTAGAGAAGATGGTTTCCAAGATTCTGTTGACATTTTGCTGAAAATGGATAAAAAAAGAACTAGTGATTTCTGAATTTACCAATTAAAAAAGACTGTGAAGGGAATTATGTTCATTCATTTGGTACTACCAAGCAGAACGTATGTCTAGAAGATTCCAAGTATCTTTTTTTCCTTCATTTTCTACTGTTTTCAACACTCCTTCCTTCTTTCCTTCCTTCCTTCCTTTCTTCCTTCCTTCCTTCCTTCCTCCCTCCCTCCCTCCCTCCCTCCCTCCCTCCCTCCCTCCCTCTTTCTTTCTTTCTTTCTTTCTTTCTTTCTTTCTTTCTCTTCTATATTCTTTATTTGTTTATCTTTTCACTCTGTAACAAATCTTATAGACACACGACACAATTTGTTTCCCAGTTTCTGAATCACCCAGAAGATCAGAGCTGTCCAGCATTCTATTTTCGAAACCTGACTCAGCTGAGCAGTTATGAAGGAGACCATGTTCAAAATCTAAAATTTCCTTGTCTTGCCTTGTTTAGTTTCGATGATATTTTCCCTTCTACATAAAATAACTCTGGTTGGGGAATCCACTTATTGAACCCACTTCGCTGAACTATAGTTACTCAAGTCAGATGAAGCCAATGTTGATTACAGTCAAAGACCAGAACAAGCTAAAATCACTGAAGGCTTATCGAGTTAAAAATTCTAGAATAAAGTAATGAATAACAAATAAAACCTAATGTTAAAATCATAATCTGTCAGTCCAATCTGTCAGTTTCACATCAGCAAAACACAACATGGCTTAAATTATAATATAACACCAATCCTTAAATTGTGAAGGCCTTTGGTCATGAGATACTAAAATGCAGCAAAGTGATAATGCTAAAAGATTGGTTGCATTAATCGTATGAAATAGCTATAATGGATTAATCAGGAGGCTCCAATGAATTCCCCAGCACTGCTGTGTAGCAAATAAGTGTGTAACTAGCGCTGCTAGTTACTCACTTACAGTATTTGCATGACATATAGAGGTATAAATGATTAACATGACCTGGTTGTATAACATGTAGGCTAAAAATGTGGTTAGCCAAATTGTGATTCAATGAATCATGATTGTTGTTGTTGTTGTTGTTGTTATTTACTTTATTCATTAAACATGAAACTCAGTCAACTGAACATTCAAAAATGTATCACAAATACCATTGACTGGTGCTAATGGTTGATACGGGTTGCTGCCAGCATCCTAGGTATCAACCAAGTACCTTCTTAAGATGTACAATGTTCCAAGTAGCGCAGTTTTTTGCAGTTCTGCTGGTATTATTGCAGGAAGTTGCAATTTGCCAAGTGCCCCGATGACAATGGGTATCACTGTTACATATTTCCGTGTAGTTTCGATGGCCAGGTCGTGTTATTTCATGATCTTTTCCAGTTCTTTTTTTTTGACTCTGGCATCTCCTGGTACCGCGATGTCAATAAATTGTACGTTTTTGGTTTTCGACAACTGTGATATCTGACGTGTTGTATTCCAAGTGACGATCTGTCTGTATTCGAAAGTCCCACAAGATCTTCACCTTCTCATTTTCTATAACCTTTTCCACTTTATGTTCCCATGACTTTTTGGATACAGGAAAGTTGTATTTTTTATATTATTATTATTATTATTATTATTATTATTATTATTATTATTATTTATTGGTTAATCTTTAGTGAGATTCACAGCCTTTGAGGCTGGTTAATAGCTCAGCAGCTCGAGTCCTAACCAAGGACCTAGGAACTGTTAAGGTATCGTCGGAGGATGTTAACAGTTATTATTATTATTATTATTATTATTATTATTATTATTATTATTATTATTATTATTATTATTATTATTATTATTATTATTATTTGTCAACAAGTACAAAGAAACAAGTAACAGTATAGACATAGACATGGACACATGAAAAAAAAATTAGCACAAATAGAAGGAAATAAATAAGCAAATCATAGCCATAAACACATAAAATGAGTACATATAAATGTTACCACGTTCTCTGCTTTTGTGAAAAGATCTCAAACTAGAGTCTTTTAAATATGGTCTTTTAGACCTAAAGTCTTGCCTTCCCCAATTGGTCAAATTAGCACTTAAAAGGATTTGGAAAGCCATTATCTTTCATTATGAATATAATGACCCTTTTACTGTGTGAATGTCGAAGGAAACCATTTCTGTGAATGCTCTCATGGAACCTTATTTCTTTCATGCTCTCCAAGCATTCATGCTCAATCTGTCTACCGGTTACCCTTGTAGGTTATTTCAAAGTGCTATAGTTTTAAAAAGTTACTTGAGATTTAGTTAAGCATGCTATTATGAGAGCTTGATTTCTGCTAACATCTCTGCTTCACTGCCAGGGAAAATTTTATTGGTCCCAGGATTGGAGCATTGGGAGCTGTAAGCATGCTGTTGGAGCGATAATGTACCATTCAGATCAAAATCAATCATAGCATCTTCATCTCATTATGGATTTAATTTTCTTCTGCGTATTAAGCTTAAATGTCAGATGGCTGGGAACATAAACAAAGGAACCCTGGTCCCCCCTGTTTCGGGAGATCAGGAGCCAACAGTTCTTTGTGGGGTGGAAGTGAAAATCAGCAGGTGTGTGAAAGAGTAATAATCAAAGCAGAAAAGACACAACCTTCTTTTGGTTTCATTGATTTTTCCAGTAGATTTTGTTCAATCTTTGCAGCAAAGGAGTAGTACCTCTACGTACCTTTAGAAAAGAATTGAAGTTTTGTTATAGATAGATAGATAGATAGATAGATAGATAGATAGATAGATAGACAGACAGACAGACAGACAGACAGACAGACAGACAGACAGACAGACAGATAGAATTTTTTATTGGCCATGTGTGATTGGACACACAAGGAATTTGTCTTTGGTGCATATGCTCTCAAAGAGAAGATGCATTTGTCAAGAATCATAAGGTCCAACACTTAATGATAGTCAAAGAGTACAAATAAGCAATGAATCATACTAGGAAACAGTCAATATAAATTGTAAGGATACAGCAACAAGTTACAGTCATACAGTCATAAGTGGGAGGAGATGGGTGATAGGAACAATGAGAAGATTAATAGTAATAATGAAGACTTAGTGAATAGTTTGACAGTGTTGAGGGAATTATTTGTTTAGCAGAGTGATGGCATTCGGGAAAAAACTGTCCTTGTGTCTAGTTGTTCTGCTGTGCAGTGCTCTATAGTGTCGTTTTGAGGGTAGGAGTTGAAACAGTTTATGTCCAGGATGCGAGGGGTCTGTAAGTATTTTCACAGCCCTCTTTTTGACTCGTGCAGTATACAGGTCCTCAATGGAAGGCAGGTTGGTAGCAATTGTTTTTTCTGCAGTTCTAATTACCCTCTGAAGTCTGTGTCTGTCTTGTTGGGTCGCAGAACCAAACCAGACAGTTATGGAGGAGCAGATGATAGATGAGAATTGTCCTTCAGAAAGTCAAGGAAACATTTGCTGTTTTCCAAATCTATGATTCTACCATCTAAAGCTCTTTTTAAAAAGAGCTGGAAGTGACTGTGGGAGAAGAGAGGGAACAGCGTAGTGTTTGTCATTCATTAAATGTGCTGTGTCTGGGTTAGGACCTGCAATATTCAGATACGAGATTTTAGTGAAGACACTCTGGAGACTCTGGTGGCACTTTGGTCCCCGGGCTCATCAAATCCAGGACATTTATAGGTGGAATTAAACAATCATTATGTACATTAGCAGGTTTTTTGTGTTTTTTTTTGCAAGGTGGCTGGAAAATTAGATCTCATTTCACCGGGGAGAGGAACATCCTACCTCAGCAAGAGAAATGGTTTCCAAACAACATTGGTTCGTGTCGGTGTGGTGTGTTTTTCATATTCCGTTCTCATTCATGTATTTATTTCTAAACAGGGAGCAGTCATGGATACGGGATTCTGTAAGGTGGAAGGTCAATCAGCTATTAAGTTCCACTTCATTTCCCAAACACTGTTGCTCTTTATTAAGGACACTTTCTTTTGTTCTATTTTTTTTCCCGTCACCAGGGCACGTCATAAAACAACCCCACCACAGGCAGTGTGATTCTGTGTCTGTGGGAACCATTACTGTAGCTTCATCATCCCTGTATTTTTGTTTTTATTGATAAATCCGGAGAGAATCCACAAAGTGAAAAAGAGAATTAACTTTCCCCCTTACTCGCTATCGTTCTGCTATCGTTCTGCAGTCAAGCTCCAGTGTGTTTTGCATCTACATGTGTCTATCCATCTGTGCGTATATCAACATATACTGTACACCTCAAAGCATTTCATGACATATTTTGTGTTGGTTCTGCTGTCCCTGAAGCAATCACCTCTTTTGTTGTTGTTGTTGTTGTTGTTGTTGTTGTTGTTGTTGTTCATTTTCAATGAAATAATTTGATTCCTTGGTTCTACGTACTTGGAAGCGACGTTCTTGTCAGCTTTGGAAGCCATATTAGGCCAGAAGCTTCCATGCTGCCACCTTCTCATGTGTCGGAAAGTAGGAGGGGGGGATTAAGGAGAGGGGTTGTTAGTAGACATAATAGCATTCTTCCTGTCGGTCAAGGTCAGGGCGATCCAGCATCTGGAGAAGGAGTGGTCAGGGGGCTGGGTCAAGATGGGACAGAAGTTGATTGGAGCATGTGATCGACTGAGGAGTGAGGGGATGGTTTTGGGGTTTTTTACTTACTGAGGGAAAACCGGAGCTTTTCAGATTCGGGTTTTCCCAGATGTGCCAGTTTGCCTATTCTAGTAAAGAGAACTTTGGAAAATGCTTGCTTCCGCGTCTTTACTTGGAGTGGGGTTTTTTCTGGAATGCTGACAGTCCTTACATTTAGAAAAAAAAATCCAGAGCCAAATCCAGAATGAGCAGATCCTCAATTAGATTCTAAAGCTAGTCAACATGGCTTCCTATCTTGCAGTTGGAGGATTTTCTGTTCGACAAGAAAAAAAAAATAGGGCATGGACAAGGCACTGAAGAAACTCTTTCCTGAATTTTTCTACTGTAGTCATTAAAATAATCTCAGAGGTTCACCGCAGAGGTGGGTTTCAGCAGGTTCTGACCAGTTCTGGAGAACCGGAAGCGGAAATTTTGAGTAGTTCAGAGAAGCGGTAGTAAAAATTCTGACTGGCCCCGCCCATGTCTATTCTCTGCCTCCCGAGTCCCAGCTGATTGGGAGGAAATGGGGATTTTGCAGTAACCTTCCCCTGGATTGGGGAGGGAATGGAGATTTTACAGTATCATTCCCCTGCCATGCCCACCAACCCACGCCCACCAAGCCATGCCATGCCCATCAAGCCACACCCACAGAACCGGTAGTAAAAAAAATTTGAAACCCACCACTGGTTCACAGCCCTATAGTTCTTAGGACTGCATAAATTATCTCCATCCCCCCCCCCACAATTGTAAATCAAATCTGGATGTGTTAGTCTCTCAAGCAACTAACAGCAGATTTTTTTTTTCATGTTTCTCTCTTTTTTCCCCCCAAAGCATTCAAAAGATGTGGGAAGACCTCAGACTCCATTAAAAGAGACAAGTCTAGAGTCATGGACCCAACCACCGGTAAGAAAGAACATTTAATTTATGTTCGTTATGTTTTCCTGAAAACAAAGGAGAGGAAATTCAGAGGGTTCCACTTGAAAAAATGTGTGTTAATGGAATAAATCAACAGGAAAAATTTATGGAAATCATGTTTTGAAATATTTGAATAACGCCAACCTTTACTCTCTGAGCCTTAGAAGATGACATGATATATGATTAAAAAAAAAAAAAAAAACCCTCTCTCCTGAATGTTGTGCTCAAGAACACTTGATTGAGGACATTTCTCCTCATTCCCAAAAGAAAGAATTAAGAAATCTATTTATTTTAATGATTTTAATGATATTTCTTTGAGAAAGCATTAAGCAAACTGTCTTCCATAGCAATTTTTTTTTCAGTTGCTTTGGGCTACAGCGTTCCCACTCACTGAATATTCTCATAGGGACTGATAGTTGAGTAGACTATCTGTTATTTGGGTTTATCTTTCACCTACTACATGTCAGCAGGAGATTATGCCATCAAAGATTCTTCCACAGTTATGAGGATCCTAGAAAATCTCATTGATGAAGGTTTCTTCAGAGAAGCAGGCATTCATTACAAAGTCGTCTTCTTCATTTACTCATGATGGCCAGGAGAGAGATGTTTTTGGGAGAGTTATAAAACACTTCTATCCATCCATCTGGTATGGTAGGGAGGGTAAAGAAAGGTATTACTGAGTAATGCTTCACCACAGAGATGGGGAAAAAAAACCCAAATGTTTAATTTCTTCCATAACTATGTCATCTCTGGATAAGCAGCATTAATACCTCCCCTTTAAATATAGATTGATGATGATGTTGAAGATAGATGATAGATAGAAGATAGATAGATAGATAGATAGATAGATAGATAGATAGATAGATAGATAGGCAGACGACAGATAGATGGATAGACGGATGGACGGACAGATAGATAAATAAATAAACAGATGACAGATATTTAGATAGATAGATAGATAGATAGATAGATAGATAGATAGATAGATAGATAGATAGATATAATTTTTTTCTGTTCTTCTCCAGCCATGCTGCTAGTTTTCCCTAACTACCTTCTAATCTTCCTTTACTGCTGTGATGCAATGAAGGTAATTAGTAAACAAATTTTCTTGAAGTTAAATTTGAGATCATATTTCTATTTGTTTCTTAAAGGATCATCCTAATTAGAATATTTTTTTTTGTCCTAATGATAACTATAAATGCCACAAGTCTGATGCAACATGCTGAAGTTAGAAAAGTGACAAAGTAAGTTGAGCAGATGCACTGGGATGTCTTACTAAGGAGGCAGACCTAAGGTTTTCTTACAAGGAGAAAGGAAATGATGGGGCAAAGGAGTAAAGCAAGGCATGATTCTAGAAGGACAGCAATTTTGATAAGAACTGTTAAAATCTTCCCAGAATATCCAATGGTAGCTTTGTGGCTGGTAATGATGATTCATCGCAAATCTTCAGTTCCATCGATTTCACTTCACCCCATGGTCATGTTAATGAAACTTTCTTTTACATAGCTGTACAGCATCCAAAATGACTATTAGAACTGAGCTTTTCATTTCTCCAGCTCATTTCAGATGTCAACTTTACTTGTAGCCACCAAGAGTTTGTTGCCCTCGATCGGAATGAATTACGAAGCTCATAATTTGTGGATCAGTTCTCCAATTTGTGCCAAGGGTGCATTTTCACACCTTCATCAAGATATATCTGGGGTGTGGGGCCACAGTCAAACCACACGAGGATGGGTGTATGGCTGTGGTGCACAGTCGGTACAATGATATACAAATTGCACTTGTGTAGGGCACTAGCTACCGTGTGAGAAACAGAAATGTACAAATTAAGTTAATGTCTGCAGACAGTTATGAGCAGTTCATTAACTTTGAGGATGGAATTCTATTTAAGTCTGCCCAATGACAGTTAAAGGTGAAGGCTTTCCAGAGGAGTATTGGTCCATCAGTTTTGACTCGCCAGGAAAGAAATTACCGCCGTTCGCTTCGAGGGATGAACTGATGAATGACAACATTTGATGCACAACATTTAACTTGAAAATTGTATAATGTATTATAAGTGGATATTTCGGGATTGGCTGTGGGGCTTAAAATTGTTCTTTGCCTTGTAGAAAACTGCTCCATTTTTTAAAGTCATTGTTTATAGATGATCTTACCCAAAGAGGTGGAAAAATGAAACAAGAGTTGGGTTTATTTATAATACCTCTCTTATTTGTATGGACTTTGTAGGGTGTTTTGTTTTATTTTTGTCTCCTTCTCAGAGATTCTGAGAGGTGTATTTTAACATATTTGAAGGCAGGGCTGAAATGCTACAGGTTCAGGGCAGTTCGCCCAAACCGGTAGTGAAAATGCTACTAGTTCACCCGAACCAGTAGTAAAAAAATGCTTTAAAAAGTTAAAAAAAAAAAAAAAGTTCCCACGATTGTGCGGCACAGCTGATCCTCGGAACTTTTTAAAAAACTTTTTTAAAGCATTTTTTTATTACCGGTTCGGGCAATAGGTAGTAAAAAAATGCTTTAAAAAAGTAAAAAAAAAAAAGGTTCCTACAATCAGCTGTGACAATCAGCTGTGCCATGCAATCATCGGAACTTTTTTTTTTTACTTTTTAAAGTATTTTTTACTACCTATTGCCCAAACCGGTATTTTTGTGAAAAGTGTGATGGTTTGTTTTTGAGCTCTCTGTGACTCTGTGAGGTTCTTGCTTGTTGCATTGTGTGTCAGTCAGTTGTGTAGCTTTTGTGTTATTTTTGGGTAAAGTGTGTTAGTTGGTTTTCCCAGTCACACACCCACCAAGCCACACCCATCAAGCCACGCCCACAGAACTGGTAGGGAAAAGTTTTGAATTTAACCACTGTCTGAAGGGCCACCTTGGACAAGGTGGACCTACACTGATCCTGGGTAATTTGCTTTGCTGGTTTTTGTCCTGCCCTTTTTTCATGTCATTTGGAATCATTTTTGGTTAATTTTTGTAGGTTAGAGTTACTATCCTACTTAATGCTTGCATGAAGTTTCCTCTTCAACAGGCAGATTTCATTTATTCATATAGCCAGTTCCTAGAGGAAAAGCGGCAAAGGATACTACCAGTAGACCAATGTGCTTGGTGCACATATTATACTAAGCCACCATGTACTGATTGCTTATTTGTTACCAGTGGTGGGATTCAAATAATTTAACAACCGGTTCTCTGCCCTAATGATCGACTGGGTGGGTGTGGCCATGGTGGGCGTGACAGGCAGCACTTGGCCTCCTGCACCCTCCTGGGAGCAAAAACGGGTTGTGGGAGGGAACGTGCTGCCCCCTGCGCCTCATTTTGGGCCTAAGAGGCCTCCCAGAACTTACCTGGGAGCCAAAATGGGACCCGTGGAGATTCCTAGAATGGGCGGGACGAGAAGAGGCGAGAAAAAGAGCCTTGGTAGTACAGTGGTCTAAAGCACCCTGTTATTAAGACCAGCTGCCTGCAATTACTGCAGGTTCGAATCTCGCCAGGCTCAAGGTCGACTCAGCCTTCCATCCTTTCTAAGGTAGGTAAATTGAGGACCCAGTTTTTGGGGGCAATAAGCTGACTTTGTATAAATATACAAAAGGATGAAGGCTATTGCTTAGCATACTGTAAGCCGCCCTGAGTCTCCGGAGAAGGGCGGCATATAAATCAATTTTTTTTTAAAAAAAAAAGGGGGGGGGCAGGGCCAGTCAGCAATTTAACTACCGGATTTCCCCTAACCGGCTGAATCCCACCACTGTTTGTTACCATGTTGTTCATGAATCATGATTTATAACTTTTAATTTGCAAGAATTAGTCATGATAGCTTGTACAGGAAAATCATGGCTAAAATGAATTAGGCTGGTATGTTGTTCCAAAGATAAGGATAAAATGATTGAAGATCATTTTAAAACAGTGTTTTTAAGGCTCTCTTTTTTTTTTTCCTTAAAAGAATGTAATTCAGAACAAGCGGGATTGAAATTAAGATGTGTCGTTAAAATAGAAGAGATTCTTTAACGCCAGTCAAATTTCTCCATTCTCTCTGCTGTAATCAGATGAAATGGCAGCTTAAACATTTGCCGCCTTTGATGTGTGTTTCAGGTTAGCTGTAAAGGAATTTTAGTGTAACTCACAAAGGTGGTTATTGTGTGAAACTGAGAAAAAAAAACGCTGTGTGATTATCTTCCTTTTCTTTCCTTTTTTTAAATGACCCATCAAAATTACAAAGTATTCACAAATTAAAGCTTTTCTTTTTTGTTGAAGAAGATCCCCCAGTCTCTCTTCCATATCACCATTTGCTGTGTCTATGCTACCTTTTGAGAAAGCGTCTCTTAGCTTTCTCTTGGTGATCACATTGGAACAAACATTTTTTTTTTTTAACAAATTACAAAATGAATGAGTTCTTTGCACTTACGGCCAAACTCACATCTCTTGCACTCATCTAAAATGTAGAAACAAGCCAAGATATGCCTACTTAATCTAATCAAGCCATAGCTAATTGTTTCAAACCAGGGGCGTCAAACTTAAGGTCTGGGGGCCACCCTGGAAACAGCAAAGGACCTGTCCATGGTGCCTCTGCTAACAAAAATGGAGCTCAGAAGGGCAGCAAGCGGCCCTTTTGAGCTCTGTTTTCACTGGCAGAATTTATTTATTTATTTAGTTATTTATTTATTTATTTATTTATTTATTTATTTAATTTTATTTTATTTTATTTTATTTTATTTTATTTTATTTGTATACCGCCCTTCTCCAACAGGACTCAGGGCGGTGAACAGCCATGGTAAAACATAACATATAAAATTAAAAGCAATTTAAAAACATTAAATAATTTGGCTATCCAATTAAAACAACCCGGGTTAAAACCAATTATAAATTAAAATTGAAGGGATGGGATCACTCCACTCCACTCCAGAATGGAGTGGAGTGGAGTGGAATGGAATGGAATGGAATGGAATGGAATGGAACAGAACAGAACAGAACAGAACAGAATAGAATTCTTTATTGGCCAAGTGTGATTGGACACACAAGGAATTTGTCTTTGGTACATATGCTCTCAGTGTACATAAAAAGAAAAGATACATTCGTCAAGAATCATAAGGTACAAAACTTAATGATAGTCATAGGGTACAAATAAGCAATCAAATCCTATTAGGAAACAGTCAATGTAAATCATAAGGATACCAGCAACAAGGTTATAGTCGTACAAAGGGTTGCAGGAGGCCGTCACAGATGAAAGCGGCGCTCGGAAACCCGTTTTCGCTGGCAGAGCACTCGGGCCACCACAGGCACCCCCAAAATGAGTGATGTCGACCTGGCCACGCCCAACTGGCCACGCCCACCCCAGGCTCCCGAGGTCAAACACAACTCTGATGTGGTCTTCAATGAAACCGAGTTTCACACCCCTGTTCCAAATGATCAGTTATACTAATCTCTACTTTAAATTTAATAAAGGAGGATATTTGTAGCTCAGAGTTGAAATGAGGGGTCCTTGGTGTTGTCTGAGCTTGCTTGTTTTCTTGCAGAAGTTTCTTTACCCTAACTAGGTAACATCATCAGTGCTAGTCACTAGCAGTGAGTAGTACTGATGATGTTACCTATTTAGGGTAACAAAATGCCTACAAGGAAACAAGGAAGCTCAGAGACACCAAGGACCCCTGGCATTAAATTTAGTTTCATAACCTTTCTTTGGAAAGAATTAAAATTTCTACTAATATAGAATATATAAGGATATATAGAAAATATATGAGGATATATAGACGAATCCTCAAATGAATGCAAACAATTCCTTCCTTCCTTCCTTCCTTCCTTCCTTCCTTCCTTCCTTCCTTCCTTCCCTCCCTCCCTCCCTCCCTCCCTCCTTTTGAATGAATGAACGAATGAATGAATGAATGAATGAAGAAAAAATATGTGGCATTAAGATCCCCCAAAAGTATAGCACCTATAAAATGCCTTAAATAATACAATAGTTAAGAACTGAAATACTGTTTTAATATGCCATTATTTTAATACCCTACTAAAATTTTAAAATTTGATATAGTAAAATATTTAAGGTGAAAACTGATTGAATATCAAGGCACTTTATTGAAATATTTATTAAGATTTCAAGTCAGTGCCACTAATTGACTTCTATGAGTTTCAGGAATTTAAACCAGCAAAAATTTTAGCTTATTTATCTAACTAAATCTGATACTTGTTAAGGGATTGCTCTAAAAAAAAATGCTTTTAGAAGCCTCTGATGATCAGGCAACTCAGCTGGGATTGCCAGAGGCTTTTAAAGGCATTTTTTTTCCCCTACAACCTCTTCTGCTGAAGAGGTTGTAGAAAAAATGCTTTTAAAAGTTAAAAAAAAAAAGCCTCTGATGAGGTAGACAGGGTAAATGAGTGGCGACCAGGCTGGGGACTGGTTCAGGGGCGTGGCCAGCCAATGTTATTACCGGTTCTCCGAACTACTACAAATTTTTACTACTGGTTCTTGCGAACCAATGCAAACTGGGAGCAACTCACCACTGGTACAACTCCTTAGCATCAGAGCGTGTTATAATAATATAGGAAATACTAATGCTCTGATGGTCATTTCTTAGTGAGCATCTAGAAGCCAAGAGGAACATATGTGGAAAATTTCAAGTTGTAGGCTTTACGGTTCTGGAGATTTCGTGATTAATGTGTGAGTGGCTTAAATACAGGTAGTCCTCAAATTACGGACCACAATTTATCTCAAAATTTGTTAAAATGAGTTTTGCCCCATTTCATGACCTTTCTTGCCTTAATGGTTAAGTGAATCACCGCAGTTGTTAAATTAGTAACATGGTTTGTTAAATGAATCTGGCTTCCCCATTGACTGTTCTGCCCCAGCTACGGACCCCAAAGAATGTAGCGCACACAAAGTCCGTTCAAACCTTAGTTTACTGAATAAACCAGTCTTTTACAACAATGGCTGTTAATTAATTGCATTAACAGCCGCCAAGAATTCAAAGAATAATAACTGAAAACTTACTATGGTTGGCAGAATGCCCAGAACAATTTGCAGGAAGCTGATAAGATAAGCAAGACAAGACACGAAGGTATGTGAACTAAGTTGTTCCCTGCAAATTGCTTCAGTCGGCATTCCTCCTTAAATAGGCTACGGGAGTGGCCAATTAGCCCCAAGCCTTACTCTCGAGGAGACCTCCTCCTGAGGAGCCACTCCTGCCTTTTGGCAGCTCTGCGCGCCCGTGCATCGAGAAGAGGCTCCTCCTCTTTGTCCTCTTCACTTAAGGGAGCTTCTGGAGGTTCTGAAGGCCCTGGCTGAATCCCCGCCTCTGGCACCACATCTTCTCCAGCCTCCTCATTGTCCGACTCGAGTGCCAGCTGCACAGGCTGCTGGCGCAGCACCACACCAGCCTCCTCGCTGTCTGAATCAGCTACAACTGCACAGGCCGCGTATGGGCTACAACATTGACATTGCTTGTCAGAAGGTCGTAAAAGGTGATCACATGACCCCGGGACACTGCAACCATCATAAATATGAGTCAGTTGCCAAGCGTTTGAATTCTGATCACGGGGCCCCAGGGATGCTGCCGTAGTTGTAAATATGAAAAACGGTCATAAGTCATGTTTTTCAGTGCCACTGTAACTTTGAATGGTCATTCAATGAGCTGTTGTAAGTCCTGTACAATGACTTGCATTCTGTAAGTGATTAGAAGTTGGCTGATTGAGCGCCAGTTGTTAGGAATCAATGTTGACAAGCTCTGTTGAAATTAACTATAATTGATTTTACAAATGACTGGGGGTATATTGAATTGATTATGTCAAACAGTTAAGTCTCTACCGTGTGATTGTCCTCATACCATCACTGAGTTTTCAGAACATGCCAGGAACTTCAACTGAATAAATAGACTTTGGTTTTTAGTGGATCGGGCTATATTGAATAAGTATGGACATTAGAATGGGTCAAGTTAATTTCCCTGTCTGGGCACTTTTGGACTATTTGAAATGAGTCACAAAATCTGGCGTGTTATCCATGCTTACATGTGGGGAAATGTAAGAGCTGTATTGAATGTTTGAGAAAATAGAGACACTTACTGGCAACCTGGAGCATCAGATATAGTTTTACCAAGAATGATTACTCCCTTCGGTCGTTTTAGCTTTTTCTGTCTCAGTCATAATTTGTGTTTTTCCCCTGGTCCCTGTTTTTTTACAAATGTCGGTGTTATAAGGAGGCCAATGAGCCGGTAAGTTGGAAATTGAATCCCCTTTCAGAAAAGCTATAGTACAACATGTTTACTCTTTTATTATTATTAGTTCCCTCTGTAGCTTTCTACCTCCTCTTAATGATGCCATATTGCTACAGTGGCCAGAAGATTATTTTGCATGAAAATCTACCGTGGCTGGGAATATTTTAAATGCCTTGTCAAAATCAATGTGTTATAAATGAAATCTTATGGAGAACTAACACCCCCTGCAATCCACTCTAGAAACTAGTGAAATTCTTCTTATTTTGAGATTACTGTAGTAGGATGTGCATTATTGCCAGGTGCAGGAAATCAGGAGTCCAAGCCATTCAAATGAATATATAGGGTTATTTCAAGCTTAAGTTCTCTACAAGAATCTGAACTACTAATGATCCAAGCAAATTGGTGGTAGATAAGAGTCAACCGAATTCAAGGTGGGCATGAAAGGAGTTGAGACTAATGTCATGTTTGTCCCCTTCCTTGGCTCAGCCTGGTCATCTTCTACAAGTACATGGATATAGAACCTGCATGTTGTGACCTAGGCTTACTGAGTCATTACAATACACAATTAGTCCCAAACAAACCTATTTTATTGTAACAGTTGAGAATACGTTCATTCCCAGTTGAATCCCAATTAGTTGCAAAACAAGTCCTTCGGAAGAAGTCCTTTGGGATAATCACCAACCTTTATCTTCTTTGACACCCTGCCAAAGGTGTTACTTGGCAAAGCCCCACGAAGTTCAGAAACAAACAAGAGATGCCGACTGGAAACAGAGTTAGCAACGTTGCTTTCCTGCAAAAGGCCCACATATACAAGATGGGCAGCTGTATAGATTTGGCAAATTCATTAATTCATTCATGAAAGAGAACCCACACATTCCCACCAGTATTTATATAATAATAAAAAGGAAGATCTGATTTGGAGTGTTTTCCCTCTCCTTCCCATCATTCAGTTCTGTTCTGACCCGAATAGTCCCAAAAACTTGTTTTATTTTAACAGCTGTAAATTCTGTTCATTCACAGATGAATCACAAATAGTTTTAAAGAGTCCTTTGGGATAAGGCTGATAATCACCCACCTTTATCTCCCTTGACACGCTGCCAAAGACCTAATTGGCAAAGCCACACAGAGTCCAGAATCAAACAGAGCTTCAGACTTTAAACTGCACAGAATTAACAACGTTGCTTCCTGCAAAGGCCCACGTGTCTTTGCTCCTCTTTTAAGTCTTATGGGAGGGGCCAATCATCTTCCAGCCCTACTCCCGAGTTGTCCCTTTTGTTCTAACTGTTCTTGCCTTCTGGCAACTCTGTGCATGCGCGCACTGGGAACAGGCTCCCCCTGTTCCTCTGCCTCGCTGAGGTCTGACTCTGGATGCTCTGGAGGCAGCACGTACCTCGCAGATAGCCCTTTCTCTGCCTCCGATGCAGAGCCCTCATCTGAGCCTTCCCCAGACTCCAGGACTGGCCCATAGTCCTCCCCACACTCCTCACTGTCCGACTCTGCTGCTAGCTCCACAGGCTGCTGGCGGACCACAACAAGTACATCTCTCCTTCCTTCAATGTATTCATACCAACAACGACCAACAAAATCTGGAACATTTATATTTTTCGGTTCCCGTGGGCATGGCATATAAAAATGTTAAACAATATGGCATTATTTCACATATGTTTCCCATATCCACTATTAAATATGTAGCTGGCTAGTCAGCTCTTGGCAAAGACATTTCTGCTTTCCTGTTAAAGGAGACCGATAAACCATTTTTCTTTTACAGAGGTCAGCCAGCACGACATATCCCGAGTTTCTCTATAGTTATATCAGCTGAGGGAGCAATCTCTTTTAAATTCAATTTTCTGCAATTGTGTCCTAGACGCCGAGATCAACAAATGCCCATTCAGAGACAGAACACACCAATTTTAACACTGGACACTACATTCCATAAATGGTCCCACTGGCAGGACGTTCTTCGAAGTCTAAAATAGTGGTCATAATGAAAGACTATAATAAATTGATGAATAATGTCTTGTGAAGGAACTGTGGGTTTTGTTTTGTTTGAATCAGAAACCCAGCCAAATCTTCTTCCTTTTCCTGGGAAAGGAGGTGTGATGGAATTCACATGTTGACAGTTTCGCGCAGAGCTCCTGCCACCATATGTGGCTACTGGATAATTTGTAGTAATAATAATAATACTAATAACAATAATAATAGGTGCCTTTGTTACAATCCCACTTTCGTTCTCACCAAAATTTGTTCTACAATCCTCTCTTGTATTGAAATAAATGTAATCTATTTATTTTATATATAATATGACCCATCCTAACTTACTAACATTCCAGTGAGAAAGAAATTCCCTGAGGATGGGCTCCAGCACAGGTCCAAAAGCTCAGAAGACTAAATCTCTGGTCCTGGTGACCGATCCAAATTGGATTGGATCCTGCAGGATTGTATTTGCTTCTCCATTGTATCTACCGTATTTTTTGGAGTATAAGCCGATCTGGACTATAAGACACACTTACCTTTTTTGGTGAGGAAAACAAGAAAAAGAAATCTGCTTCTGCCTCCCAGCAATTTTGCCTTGTTGCAGCAAACAGCAAATAGCCTGCTTTACTTTCATTTTCATTTTCAGCATAGCTTGATTAGCAGAAGAAAAAAAAAATCTGCTCCCAGCAATTTACCTCCTTGCAGCAATCAGCAGAGGCCCACGCAAAACAGCTGAGAGTCAGAAGGCCGATCCAACGGACAATCAACTTGGGCTAATTAGGCTGTGTTGAAGCTGAAATGGTCTGTTTCTTCTTGCTGCTTGCTGCAAAGAGGTAAATTGCTGGGAGGCAGAGGCCAAAAGGTGGGGGCCAGTGGGTGGGCGGGGCTACATTCGGTGTATAAGATGCACCTAAATTTTCACCCCCTTTTAGGGGGGGAAAGGTGCATCTTATAGTCTGAAAAATACAGTATTTTAAATATTGGCATGATCCTCACATTCATATTGTAATTAATTTCACATCTAGCTTCCAATCGAGGCAGCAAAGTTATCAGCTAATCGTTAGCTGAACTGAATGGCCCTCACAATGCAGCTGAAGATATGGCAAATAGCAGCACGGCCTGATGATAATACAGGAAAAATGTGGAACGCAAAGAAAGAACCACTTTACTAATAGGAGGTAGGGTATCGCTTGGCTCATTGCTAAAATAGGACTTGGCCCAGATGCACAAATGTGGAGCTTAATTTTACTACATTATGGCAGAACTAATTGAGTGGAATAGCTGGTAATGGTGATAGGCATGTTGGATTTGCCCCAAACGCCATCTGCCAAAGTTTCCACTGTGGTTACCAGAGACAGAATTTCAAGGCATTCGTCGCAGAACAGTCTGTCCTCTTCAACATTTGCAATACCTTTTGATATATTTCTATGAAGAAGGATTAGTTTCATTTCCAAGAAAATTTAATGTATGCCAAAAGTGCGTAGACCAAAGTAGAGAACATTGGATCCATGATGCTAATATATGGTGCCGTCATCCTTTCCTTTCCAGCTAGTTGAGCATATGCTGGTAGACAGAGCCTAGGAGTAAATATACTTCAAACAGAATTGGTTGCTCCATTTGGAAACCGAGTTTAATAGATGCAATAATATATGAGCGCTCCTGTCAGCCGCTGCATATCCACCTATCATCCCTTTGAGCTAAAGCCAATTTGCAGGTGACACCGAAGGTCAAAACACTCATTCATAAATATATTTCCAAGAAAACCTTTCTTAGTATTTTTTTTTCCTCTCCCCCATGTACTCTGATTAAACTTTCATTTGTGAATGTTTCCAGCTGGTATATACATCTCTGAATGTTTTATAGATTAGATTCGAATGCTAAATCCAGAACACTGGGGTTTTTATTACCAGTTGCCCTTACTTAAGTGATTGATTGGCCATGTAATAAGATGCAGGGGAAAACACTTAGCAAGGGAGATTTCGCAAAGTTGTTGGGCAAAGGAACCTTGGTTGTAATCAGTTTAACATTCTATATGATAGGCATTTCTTCTTTTTTTAAAAAAAAATTGCACTTACCTCAGTGGTGTGTTCACTATTAAGGCTGTGCAAAGATTTGCACTTCTGTCAGAAGTACCGAGGCACTTCCAGGTTGATATGATTAGCCAGTGATGTCACCAGAGGTGGGTTTCAGCAGGTTCTGACCAGTTCTGGAGAACTGGTAGCGGAAATTTTGAGTAGTTCAGAGAACCGGTAAATATCACCTCTGACTGGCCCCATCCCCATCTATTCTCTGCCTCCCGAGTCCCAGCTGATTGGGAGGGAATGGGGATTTTGCAGTAAACTTCCCCTGGAGTGGGGAGGGAATGGGGATTTCGCAGTAACCTTCCCCCAGAGTGGGGAGGAATGGAGATTTTACAGTATCCTTCCCCTGCCATGCCCACCAAGCCATGCCCACCAAGCCATGCCCACATAACCTGTAGTAAAAAAATTTGAAACCCACCACTGGACATCACTGTTGCCTTTCATTCCCTGGCAGGAGCTGGAGTGAAGGATGGGAACTCAACCACACCCCATGGCTGCATTCAGATCTCAAGCATGTGCTTGCTAACTTTTATCACAGCCAGAGTTGGGATGCTACCACTTCGCATCGGTTCTCCAGAACCAGATGTTAATTTTCTGGGCAGTTCAGAGAACTGGTTGGTGGAAGAAATCTTTTCCCACTTTACAGGGCTAATCCTGCAAGGGAAGCAGGAAGGAAACATTCTGGTATGCCTGTATTTCTAGCCTAATCCTTTCTAGCCACAGCTCTGACTGTCATTGATCTTCAGTGTGTATTGCCCCATTTCTAATCTAATGACTGATATTTAGGGCAGCTTTTTGCAAGCAAAAAGGCTTTTTGTGTTTTTGCACAGGTAATCCTTGATTTACAACAGTTCATTTAGTGACCATTCAAAGTTAAAAAGGGCACTGGAAACAGTGGCTTATGACCGTTTTTCACACTTATGACCATTGCAGCATCCTCATGGCCATGAGAGGGTAGGTGAGGTGAAGCGCCTCTCGACGTAAGTGACATTGAGTTGGCCACGCCCACCCAGACATGCCCACCCAGTCAATCATTAGGGCAGAGACCCGGTTGTTAAAAAATTTGCAGCCCACCACTGATCCCAGCATCCGAATCAATCACACAAGCCGCCGTGCTCCCTTGTGCAAAGACTCGAGATATATTTTGCTTCATCTCTGTTTCAATCAACACATGATCTGCCATTTCCCCCCCCCTTATCACATCTCCCATTATTGGATTTGGAATAAGAATCTCTAATAAAGTAAATGTAGTAATAATACTAATGATGTGATTGTAGTGATTTAAAAAAAAATTGGTAGCACCAGCTATAGATTTTTTTTTTTTCATTTCTACTTACTACCAATTCTCTTTTGCATTCATCAACTTTTTTTAAGTAGACATTTCAAGGAGAATCATACAGCCTTGTTCAAAAACTCTTCCCTTTATGGATTTACAGCAGAGAAATTAATTAGAATCTGTTGCTCTGGAATGATTGTTCTTTTCTAAGGCAGGGATAGAGAACTGCCTTTATACAAATTTGTCAAACGGGGTATGACTAATAGAGTTATCTCTATATATAAAGTTATATATAGAGAGAGTTCTATATATGTTTTTCCTCTATCCAGGTTTTCTCTATGTAATCAAGGTTTTTCTGCAGCCCTAGCTCAGTAGAAAGCTGCAGAAAAACCTTGGTTACGTAGGGAAAACCTGGATAGAGGAAAAACACACACAAACCCTATGAAGAAGTAAGAATATATACATTATATATATATATATATATATATATATATATATATATATATATATATATATATATATATATATATATGTAGGTCTTTGGTTATTCGGGTCTTCTCCCACGTAAAATTGGAAGTGTCTTGGCGACGTTTCGACGAAGTCTCATTCGTCATCTTCAGGCTGGTGTTCTCGGCTTCGTGCTTCCAGGAGCTCCTGGAAGCACGAAGCCGAGAACACCAGCCTGAAGATGACGAATGAGACTTCGTCGAAACGTCGCCAAGATACTTCCAATTTTACGTGGGAGAAGACCCGAATAACCAAAGACCTACATACAAACACCCGCGAAAACCTGAGAAAACAAATATATATATATATATATATATATATATATATATATATATATATATATATATATATATATATATATATATATATATATATAATAGTAAGTTATTTAAGACAAAAGATAATCTCAGAATTTGCTGCTGTAGAATCTTGTGGACGGCCAAGTCATTGTAGACAAATTCCTGAATGAGAGACATTATGATCTTACATCTTTATTGACAAAATAGGTAAAGGTAAAGGTTCCCCTCGCACATAAGTGCTAGTCATTCCCGACTCTGGGGGGCGGTGCTCATCTCCGTTTCTAGGCTGAAGAGACAGCGCTGTCCGAAGACGTCTCCGTGGTCATGTGGCCAGCATGACTAAATGCCAAAGGCGCACGGAACGCTGTTCCCTTCCCACCAAAGTGGTCCCTGTTTTTCTACTTGCATTTTTTACCCGCTTTTGAACTGCTAGGTTGGCAGAAGCTGGGACAAGTAATGAGAGCTCACCCCATTACATGGCACTAGGGATTCGAACCGCTGAACTGCTGACCTTTCAATCGACAAGCTCATCATCTTAGCCACTGAGGCACCGCGTCCCACACAATTGACAAAATAGATCTCAATTAAGCAAAAGTTCTGTACACTTACAAAGGCTGTTACAAAGACTGTTATTAGGATTACTGGCTGTTTGTGGGGATTGGTTAAAAGCAGTTGGCTTCTTTGTCCCAAATGATAAGTGGTGTTTGAGTGGTGACTAAATGGATATCAATGTTGTCCATAAGAAAGGCTGGGTCAAAATTAGCAAGAAGTAGATGAAGTGTTGTGATGTAAGCTTTATTCCTTTTTGAGCATGTGTGCAACTTTGGTGTACATAGATAAGGAAAAGAGCTTACATGTTGACATGCTATCATCTTGCCAATTTTGACACACACACACATACACATACCCCTTAACTGCTGATGATGGACACCTCCATCCCTGACATTTTCTTGGGAATGGGATAGAGGTAGATTGCCACTGTTGTCTTTTCAGATGGATGTTTCACAACTTCCCAGTTTACAAACTTGGAAATTTCATACAGGAGTCCTATTCAAATACTAATCAGGCCCAATTTTGTTTAGCTTCCAAACTCAAACAAGAAAAGGATTTGCTGCCACCTGCTGAAATAGGAAGCTTGCTTGAAATATTCTACCCGGTCCAAAATTTGTAAAAACTATTACATTTGATTACTTAAAAAAAAAAAAAAGTGAAACTGGGAGTGAGGCGATGAGATTTTCTTCCTTCATCTTGGTGAGTTTGAATCTTTAATACAATTTCAATTACCAGAAAAGAATGGCTAAATAAAATTTCTATGAGGATATATCTTACAGTCCTCTTGCTTCATTATTCATACGACATTTCATATAAGTCATTTTAGAAAGTTTTTTTTTTCCCCAAAGCTGGGTTATACATGATTTAAGAGAGGATGTGAGGAAAAAGCAAAAACAAAAGTTGCAAGAACGAGAGAGAAATGGTCAGGCCCAACCCAAGAATGACATAGATCAAGCTGGTCAGAGTTCAATTCTTTATTTGCCAACAGCAGATAGACAGAATCTTGCCAGACTAAATCCTTACTACTGTCACCCTAATATACCCTGGGAGATTCTAACTTTCTTCCTCTTTCTCTGATCCAGTTCTGAGCAGTTCTGCTTCTTGTTTCAGCCTTCTCCATGCAGGTCCCTCCTTTCTGGGAAACCGCCACTTCAATGTAGTCCATCAAAACATCTCCCACTCACACAGCAGCATCTCTCACAGAAATGAATTATCTTTACCTCTAACAAATGCATGTAGCAATAGCAATAGCACTTAGACTTATATACCGCTTCACAGTGCTTTATAGCCCTCCCTAAGTGGTTTACAGAGTCAGCCTATTGCTCCCAACAATCTGGGTCCTCATTTTACTGACCTCATAAGGATGGAAGGTTGAGTCAACCTTGAACCTGGTGAGATTTGAACTGCCAAATTGCAGTCAGCTGGCAGTCAGCAGAAGTAGCCTCCAGTACTGTATTCTAAATACTGTGCCTCTGTGGCTAATATGTATATGTATGTATGTATGTATGTGCACATTTAGAATAGAATAAAATACAATTCTTTATTGGCCAAGTGTGATTGGACACACAAGGAATTTGTCCTGGTGCATATGCTCTCAGTGTACAAAGAAGAAAAGATACATTCATCAAGAATCATAAGGTACAACACTTAATGAAAGTCATAGTTATATTGACACAGTCAATGTAAATCGTAAGGATACAAGCAACAAATTACAGTCATACAGTCATAAGTGGGAGGAGATGGGTGATAGGAACGATGAGAAGATTAATAGTAATAATGCAGACTTAGTGAATAGTTTGACAGTGTTGAGGGAATTATTTGTTCAGCAGAGTGATGGCGTTCGGGGAAAAAACTGTCCTTCTGTCTAGTTGTTCTGGTGTGCAGTGCTTTATAGCGTCGTTTTGAGGGTAGGAGTTGAAACAGTTTATGTCCAGGATGTGATGGATCTGTATTTGACAGAAGCTGATTTTTGTTAGTTTCCTATGGAAACAGAAACAGTAAAATCTGACTCAAGGAATCTCCTCTTCATCGTTTCCTTATTTTATGCTGAAATGGAACGCCAAAGCTTTGAAAATCCCTTCTTTCTTTTCCATAACAAATTGTTAATTAATATTTAAGATGCATTGCATTAGAGACCCTGGCAACAGATTCTTGTCACTACTTAAACTTGGAAAGCACCCACCAGAAATACCAAAGTCACCTCTGTAACCTTCCATATCTGAATCTGCCTCGAATGGCCATTTGGATAAGATGAAAAAGCTTAAGCTAACATAATCCATGCTGCCCTTTAAAATAATTAAAGCAGAGCCTATTTCAAATGGGATTTATTAGATTGTTACTTGAGCACGTTGGACTTCTAACTTGTTATCAGACTGGATTTGTTTTCAGAGAAGTTCTTCTTAGCCTCAGTGGTGCAGTGGTTAGAGTGCAGTACTGCAGGCTACTTCTGCTGCCTGCTGGCTGCCTGCAATTTAGCAGTTCAAATCTCACCAGGCTCAAGGTTGACTCAGCCTTCCATCCTTCCGAGGTGGGTAAAATGAGGACCCAAAATTGTTGGGGGCAGTAGGCTGACTCTGTAAACCGCTTAGCGAGGGCTGTAAAGCAGTGTAAAGTGGTATATAAGTCTAAGTGCTATTGCTATTGCTAATGGGAAGCTTCAGCAGCTTTTAACAACTGGCTTTGTCTTCTCTCTTTTTCACGTCTCCTTCCTCCCTTGGAAGCAAATGAGATTTGTTAATTACAGCCTTTATTTATTTTATTTTTTTTGGTATTTCTTTCTCTAAATCAGATGCAAGTGAAAATATGCTGCGTCTCCCTCGGAAAGGATTTTGAAATTGCCTAGTCGGAATACAACACACAGGTGTGTTAGGGACGATTTACGCAAAATTACAGCCCCAAAGGTTTCGTGTGAAATAGGACTATTAGACAAAGAGCATCTTTAGAAAGGATTGTTGTCTAGTATGTTTGTGAACCCCTGGAGTCAGAAGTGAGCCATTAACCTGATAGCAGTCGTAGGCAAATCTCCTTTATTTCGGTGCACAATGTTGGCTTGCAGCACGGCTATTACACTCTGTAAGATTATATGGACTGAAAAAGGGTTATCTAAAATTAATTTATGCAAATTGTACCCAAAATGAAATTATTATAAACCTTGCATATAATTGCATGCAGAATGCAAAAGGTGAGCCGCTGAAACAAAGTTGGTTCTTGACTGTGAAATTATATTTGGGGTGCATTTTAATTGCATGTACAACCAAAATGGTCAAGCAAAACAGACAGGTTTACCAATCATTTATTAATATATTTATAATGCCATGAATTATATGAACACAACACATATACTATATTGCTACACATGCACACGTACACAGAGACATACATTGATCTATTAGTATGGTACAATAGGTGTGGTCCCGTAATTACAATATCATTCTTATTTTGCTTTATGATACCGTGTTTTCCCGAAAATAAGACCTCCCGTGAAAATAACATCTCCCCCCAAAATAAACCCTCCCCAAAAATATTTAACCACATGTGCAGCCGCTCCCCGCCATTTCCTCTGGTTAGGGTTAGGGAGACAGAGTTGGAAATCAGGTAAGATGGCAAGAGGAGCCCCATCTTGCTTCATGCACCCCAAAATAATAAAACCTCCCCGAAAATAAGGCCAAGCACTTATTTCAGGGTTCAAAAAATATATATAAGATAGGGTCTTATTTTCGGGAAAACACGGTAAATCTTATTTTGGGTTTGACTCTTATAAACTTGCCAAGTTCTCCTGCCAAGTTAATATATTTATAGTCTGCTCACAAACTGATTGTCAACCCTGGAGCTGACTTGACCAAAGCCATTTTGAAGCTTCAGTGTTGCCACACTGAAGCTGAGGGATAGGGATGGGGGGGAGGGAGAATAGAGATAGCTGGGGTTTTGTAGCCAAAACAAAATACTTTATTCTGGGAACCAAGGACATTCTCACACCTGGTCAGAGGGAGAGGAGGAGTGATGTTACTAGGAGACTGGACAGCACCTTGATTGGACATGTGACTGATTGTTTGGGGAAAGGGAAAAACTTAGGTGAAAACCATGTGAACTTCAGAGCCGGTTTTCACCAGAACTGTGCCAATATGATATATCCAATAAAACTATTCTTTGAGGAATCTACCTGCTTCGGAGTTTTGTTTGCAATGGGTGTATTACTTGGAAGCATGACACTGATCTGGACATAGGTGTACACTCTCAGCATTCATGCCAGACCTGTCAACAATTCAACTCCCCAAAGATGAAAAAGCCCAGAATACACCTGAATCTATTAAAATCAATCTCAAAAAGCTTTTGATGTTAAGATTTAGAAAAATAAAATCAAACTGAAACTGATGGATTTTTTTAGATGTCAAAGACCCAACAAACCCAGCTATGAAAAACAAACATTGCCAGGATTGGTTATTTAAGAATGATAGGGTATCATCAGTCTCAATTTCAGCTAACAATGAAATATAAATGTTTTGTTCCTTTACAACCGTATTTTGTTGAATGTGTGGTATTTTCAGTTGGACTTATTTCTCTTTGTAGATGAATGTCTACAGTCGTCTTCTTGGTAAATGTCTGAATAGTTTAGTATGAAACTTGCCTCTTTTACCTGGACTTTGATAGAAGGCAGGGGTTTTGGCACTTTTCACAATCTCTTTAATAATTGCAGTAATGATTGTTGATATCTATACAAGTCAGACATGCCCTCAACCACATGTAACATCATTTCAAGTATCATAGCTGCAAAAGTGAACTTACATAGTGCACCCCTTGGGTTACTGAGCTTCGTGACTTTTCCATCTATTGTCTCTCCAACACCAATTCATAAAGGAATTCTTATGCTTTATTTTATTTGGAGGTTCCTGCTTAAACCTCCAAGACATGGGAATAATTCTGATATGGAGCTGAATAACAGGCTTTAATTATGTCATAATTATTTACAGAGTGTGTTCCCTAGCATGCCAGAGAGATGTAGTATGAGAATGAACCATGCACAACAGCTTATGCTAGTCTGTTTTAAAAGAGAAAAGATTCATTGTTTAACAACACAATTCCCAAAATGAGCTATGCTTGTTACTTCTTGGCATAATCCATTGTTGCTACTGTTTTCCTTATTATTACCCCTTTTTTCCTCTTCTTTTTTTGTTTCTGTGAGTTTGGCATGGAAAGCAGGGGGAAAATGCATTTAAATGCTTAATTAGATAGTTGCCTAATAGAAGGGACGTGGTGGCTCAATGGCTAAGACACTGAGCTTGTAGATTGAAAGGTTGGCAGTTCAGCGGTTCGAATCCCTAGTGCCGCGTAACGGGGTGAGCTCCCGTTACTTGTCCCAGCTTCTGCCAACCTAGCAGTTCGAAAGCATGTAAAAGATGCAAGTAGAAAAATAGGGACCATCTTTGGTGGGAAGGTAATAGAGTTCCATGTGCCTTTGGCATTTAGTCATGCCGATCACATGACCATGGAGATGTTTTTGGACAGCGCTCACTCTTCGGCTTTGAAACAGAGATGAGCACCGCCCTCTAGAGTTGGGAATGACTAGCACATATGTGCGAGGGGAACCTTTACCATTACCTTTAGCTTTTACCTAATAGAGTTGGAAAGGACCTTGGGGTTCTCCTAGTCCAACCCCCTGCTCAAATAGGAGACCCCCATACCATTTCAGACAAGTGGCTGACAAGTTTTTTCTTTAAAACCTCCAATGATGAAGCACCTAGAACTTCTGAAAGCAAACCATTTCACTGGTTAATTGTTTTCTGTGTCAGGAAATTTCTTCTTAGTTCTAGGTTGCTTCTCTCCTTGATCAGTTTCCACCCATTAGTTTTGACTTCTGGTGCTATGGAAAATAAGTTGATTCCCTCTTCTTTCTGGCAGCCCCTCAAATATGCAGAGTTAAAATGTAGTAAAAGAGCTAGAAGCAAGCATTATGTCGGGGTGAAATCCATCAGGTTCTGGAGAACCGGTAGCAGAAATTTTGAGCAGTTCAGAGAATCGGTAGCAGAAATTTTGAGTAGTTCAGAGAACCAGCAAATACCACCTCTGGCTGGCCCTAGAGTGGGGGAATGGAGATTTTGCAATATCCTTCCCCCAGGAGTGGGGAGGGAATGGAAATTTTGCAGTATCCTTCCCCTGCCACGCCCACCAAGCCACACCATGCCAACCAAGCCACACCCACAGAACCGGTAGTAAAAAAAAGTTGGATTTCACCACTGCATTATACATTATATATTTCTTATTTCCTGGTTAATTCTTAGAGTGGGGAGATGTTTTTTTTTTTCCCAGCGACCCTCTCTTTCACTAATCAATTTCCTGCATCCTTGCATTTCTTTTCCATTTCCTTTGATGTCATGCTTTTGAGAGCAGAACTGCCTTTTTGATGTCTACAAGAGAAAAGTTTTGTTGGCACCTGGCAAAGGGGGCTAGTTCACCATGAGAAGTTGCCTTTAGTCCCTCTTCCTCGAAGGGAAAGTCAAGGGGCAAAAGGTTTACTGTTCCAAGAAGCAATTCGTTGTTTAGAGGAAACTTGAGGGCCTTCAAACCTCAAGCATGAAATAGCTGCCAACGACAGAACAAGTGACTGCTGATCCAATGCCTTGAAGCATATTTTTATCCCATTCTCTGCCCCTTTATGTGCAGTCATGGTCAGCATAATTGTGGGAGTTGCTACTTTTTTTGTTATTGTTGTTTTATTTGCTTTGTGGTTTGTTTGTTTGTTTGTTTTTTTTGCAACATCACGTCTTTTCTTCTTCCCCTTTGGAGGGCTTTGGTTTCCTTCAAAAGTGCTTGAAGTGATGTCTGCTCATTTTACAACTGACTAATTCCTTCCACATCAGCTTCTGGAGCTGAAAATGCAGGCTTTTGAAAATGCACGCTGCTCGTGGGCCAAATGGAGAAAGCTTCTTTTCCAAATAAGTCACTGTAATTGATAGATGGGCCTGAAGTTCAGGAGTATTTCAGATCAGTAATTTTTTCTGAAATTATTTGCCTTACACCTCTCTGAATGCATCTAGTATTTTCTACAAGCCAGTAGTGTATGGCTATGTTATTAAAATTAGGTTTCAAAGATAAATACAGAGGTATAGGTAAAGGGTTTGGTCCTGGGGAGGAAAGCTATGGCAAATCTAAACAGGATACTAAAAAGCAGAGACATCAACCTGCCAACAAAAGTGTGTATAGTCAAGGCTATGGTTTTCCCAGTTGTAATGTCTGGCTGTGAAAGTTGGACCATAAGGAAGGCTGAGCGCCAAAGAATTGAGGCCTTTGAACTCTGGTGCTGGAGAAGACTCCTGCGAGTCCCTTGGACTGCAAGGCGATCAAATCGGTCAGTCCTAGAGGAGATCAACCCTGACTGCTCTTTAGAAGGCCAGATCCTGAAGGTGAAACTCAAATCCTTTGGCCACCTAATGAGAAGGAAGGACTCACTGGAGAAGAGCCTAATGCTGAGAAAGATTGAGGGCAAAAGAAGAAGGGGACGGCAGAGAACAATGTGGCTGGATGGAGTCACTGAAGTAGTGAGCTTAAATGGACTCCAGAGGATGGTAGAGGACAGGAAGGCCTGGAGGAATGTCGTCCATGGGTGTCGTGATGGGTCGGACATGACTTTGCAACTAACAACAACAACAATGAATATACTAAGTGTCCTTGAATTGTATTATTATTATTATTATTATTATTATTATTATTATTATTATTATTATTATTATTATTATTTAATCTTTAGTGAGATTCACAGCCTTTGAGGCTGGTTAATAGCTCAGCAGCTCGAGTCCTAACCAAGGACCTAGGAACTGTTAAGGTATCGCCGGAGGATGTAAGATGTTCCGAGTAAGGTGGTTTTTTGTAGAGTCAAAATGTTCAAGTCCGGCAAATTTAGAATTTCTAAATAGCGGGGTAGCCCTTTGGGTATTGCTCCAAGGGCTGCTGCTTATTATTATTATTATTATTATTATTATTATTATTATTATTATTATTATTATTATTATTATTATTATTATTATATGGAAGTATGAAAAACTTGATGACTGAAAAGCTCAGTCTTTTCAACTTTTTCTGTTTGGGAAGGATCTTTAAGAAGCAATTGTAGTAAAGAATTAATGTCTAAACACAAACATTTACTAGTGTCACCTCTTCAAAGAAGACCTGATTAGAATGCAAGCGTTATAAAAGCTAATACTACTTCAAGTATAAAGTTGCAATAACAAAATCTTGCAAGTCTGAATGTGCTTTTTTGCTCCCTCCCTTTAGCTTCATGAAAATTAAGGAAGGTCACATCTAAGACGCTTTTTCAAATTACATTTCTGGCCCAGACTCAAATTTCTCTTATCTTACCATTGTCTTGCCTGGGGAATCTTCTTTCTTTTCATCAAGGTTATTCCTATTTTTCAATAAAACTACCGTAATTCACACAGTGCTGAGCCTCTTCACAGTACTGAACCAGTAAAGTATATGACTTTCAGAAGCCTACTTTGATTTTTTTGGGAGATCTCCCATCCAATTATTAGACAAATTTAATTTTGTTCATTTTTTTTTAAAAAAGCTACATTAGTGGCCAAAATTGTGGAAACCTTTTGGGAAAAGTGCAGTTTTGAGATTTGATGGCTAATAACACCACTTTTTTTTTTTTTTTTTTTTGGAGTTTCAAGATAATCCTATTCCGCTGCTGGAATGGCCTGGGAATAGCCCAGACCTTCACCCAATTGGAAATCTGTGGAGCCAACTAAAGAAACTTGTTAGTCAGAAGCAACCCAGCAATAAAACCCAGCTAATAGAAGCCATCATTCAATCTTGGTTTCACATTATAACAGCTGCAGAAGTAAAAGACTTGGTTCACTCCATGGGAAGACATTGTAAGGCCGTAATTCATGCTAAAAGTTACCCAACTAAGTATTAACTGACATGGGGATCATTTTTGTATATCTCGTTTTTTCTACGTGTTTCACTTTTCTTCTTTATACTGTAACTGCTATTCTAATAGCAAATCCTTCATGAAAGTTATTGCATTACATTCTCAATTAAATTTTCTTTCCATTGATATATAACTTTATGGTACTACTCCCAAAAAAAAAGTGGTGTTATTAGCAAGTTTTAGAAAATACACTTTTCCCAAAAGGTTTCCACAATTTTGGCCACTACTGTAGGTGCTGTTACCTGTAGCAATTCCATAGTAAGAGAATGAAAATCCACAAAGCTAAACTTGCTACCAGTAACCCTGACACTTCTGCAGTGTTTTCTTCTGCTTCTAGAGATTTTTTTTTTTTAAATTCCTCATCAGAAAAAACACCACTGCTCGTTTCCAGATACTTTTTATTTGAAATTTCACGGGGTTGGCTCAATAAATTTTTAATGTGCTCGTGTGCTCTCCATTCCCTCCCATTTCTGCTTCTGTTTTCTGAGCAAGAAGATAAAGCGGGGTAGATAAATCCTTAAACTTTAATTGCTGACAATTAAAAGTCCCACTAGACGAATTGCAGATTCTCCAGTGGCAATCCCACTTCCCAACCCTGGGAGCAGTTCTGGTATGGCTATTTGTAATCACAGTTTATTGCAATACCCTGTATGCTTTATCTGTACTACAGAGGGGCCCTGCTTAATATTCTGTCCTCTGCTAAAAATGTGTGCTTTTCATAATCATAAGGGAGCAGTTCTCTTGCCACATTGGCATCTGACCAGGGACGGAAACATTCACTTCCCATTCATGGAAATTATGTGATGGCATAAGGAAAACTGGCCATGCAGAGCTGGAACTAAATCCTTCTGATTAGAAGCAGATGCTGACCGTCATTCCTATGGCAACATAAGCCATCATACAGCACGGCTTACAATGCTGTCTCTGGGTTGGGTATTTTGTACACCCAGAGGGAATTAGCTTCGTTTAGGTTTTTCTTTTGTTTTCTTTTTTCATTTTTGGCCCATCCTCGATTCCTTTCCGACCTGTGTGTTTGTAATGCGAAAGCAAGAAGGAACGGCTATCAAGTGAGAAACAAGGAGCCGACATTTCTTTTCAACTCTGAATAACTAACAAGAATGTGACATGTTGGCTCCAATGAAGGAATGAGAATGTCTACTTGATGATACTGTTTGGCTGCCCTGAAACTCACAAGTGGTCAGTTTCAATATATCTCCTCGGCTGGGGACACACACCCTACAATGTTCAGATCCAAAGCTTCAGTGGTGAAATCCATTTTTTTTTTTTTTACTATCGGTTCTGTGGGCATGGCTTGGTGGGCGTGGGGTGGCTTAGTGGGTGTGGCAGGGAAAGGATACTGCAAAATCCCCATTCCCTCCCCACTCCTGGGGGAAGGATTTTTTTCTTTTATTTGATTTATATGCCGCCCTTCTCCGGAGACTCAGGGCGGCTTACAATGCGTTAAGCAATAGCCTTCATCCTTTTGTATATTTATACAAAGTCAGCTTATTGCCCCCACAAACTGGGTCCTCATTTCACCTACCTTAGAAAGGATGGAAGGCTGAGTCAACCTTGAGCCTTGGAGAGATTCAAACCAGCAGTAAATTGCAGGCAGCTGTGTTAATAACAGGGTGCGTAGACCACTGTACCATCAAGGCTCTTATATATTGCAAAATCCCCATTCCCACCCCACTTATTTAGTACAATAAGTACTAAATACATATCATTCATTTCTCTTAGAAATCTTTGTCCATAGGGTCTGAATTTTGGCTTTGCCAGTTGGGAACAAAAGTTCTCTGTTTCATAAGGTTTGGAGCAGCCTATTTTTAGCAATTATAACTCAATTGTGTATCACTTTGTTGCTCCTGAGTTTTCCAGACAGCCTGATAGATAATGCTGGCCTTATCTCATGCAGTAAATGACAAGATGTCTGTCTGAACAGTGTAATAGAAACCTGGAGCACTTTATTATTTCCCTTTCATCATTCATTGTGGTTATTTATTTACTTCGGTAAACCCAATTTAGCCCCTTTCCAGCACATCCTGAATGGCGAGTTTACATCACTATTTGGTGGGTAAAATCTTTCACTTTCCCTGGGAGACTGCAGCATTGGATTGTGATAAATTAGCGAGCATTAGGCCTTTCTCTCGTGGTTTTAAATCATATACTTTTGTAATAAGAGCATCAGATGTAATTTTAAAATAATGATCTTCCTTGCAGTACAGTGTTTCATCTTTCTACCTTCAGAGGCCCATCTCCGCAATGAATGGCCTGCCAATGAATCCCTGGGACTTGGGAAGAATACTTAGCGGTGATGTATGAGGGCTGCATTCTGTTGAGTTCGGTCCCAATCTTTCTTTTGTTAGTTGCGAAGTCGTGTCTGACCCATTGCAACCCCATGGAGAACATTCCTCCATGCCTTCCTGTTCTCTACCATCCTCTGGAGACCATTTAATCTCACGCCGACTGCTTCAGTGACTTCCATCCAGCCACCTCGTTCTCTGTCGTCCCCTTCTTCTTTTGCCCTCAATCGTTCCCAGCATTCAGCTCTTCTCCAGTGAGTCCTTCCTTCTCATTAGGTGGCCAAAGTATTTGAGTTTCATCTTCAGGATCTGGCCTTCTAAAGAGCAGTCAGGGTTGACCTCCTCTAGGACTGACCAGTTTGATGGCCTTGCAGTCCAAGGGACTTGCAGAAGTCTTCTCCAGCACCATAGTTCAAAGGCCTCAATTCTTTGCCACTCATCCTTTCTTATGGTCCAACTTTCACAGCCATACAAGCTAAAACTGGAGCTTCCCAATCCACCCTTTCAATTTTCATCTTCTCCTGTTCCCAAATATAGTTGAGGAGAGAAAGGTAGTGATAATGTCAGCCTTCTTCTGGAGTCTCACCTTCCTTGCTGTAAAAAGGTGCATGCTAAGAAAAGTATCCCTTAAAATAGACATCTACTTCTCTGGAAGCTATCAAAAGCAACTGTTAAGCTGATGCAGAAATGAAAGGGGAAAAAAAAATATCTGTCTAAGCACAAGAGATATTTATTTTTGATGCTAATAGAACTTACTCAGCACACTGGCAGGAGTTTAGATTTAGTTCAGAAGGAACTAAGGAATTCATGTTGTAGTTTATACTTTCATTATGAAGATTTTTTTTTAGAGGTGGACAAACCATCTTCAGGGAAAGCTGCCTGAAGTTGTGAGGAAAATGTCAGACATTTCAGTGAAACTGATTAAAAGGTAAAGGTAAAGGCTCCCCTCGCATATATGTGCTAGTTGTTCCCGACTCTAGGGGGCAGTGCTCATCTCCATTTCAAAGCCAAAGAGCCAGCGCTGTCTCCGTGGTCATGTGGCTGGCATGACTCAACACCAAAGGCGCACAGAACGCTGTTACCTTCCCACCAAAGGTGGTCCCTATTTTTCTACTTGCATTTTTTTACGTGCTTTTGAACTGCTAGGTTGGCAGAAGCTGGGGCAAGTAACAGGAGCTCACCCCGTTACGCAGCACCAGGGATTCGAACCACCGAACTACCAAGCTTTCTGATTAAAAAGCTCAGCATCTTAGCCACTGAGCCACCGCATCCCTGAGCAAACCATTATTCTATACTAAAAAAAAAAGGAAAAAAAAATCTTCTACCTGGTCTTTCTTATCTTATATTCTTACAAATAAGCCAAATGGTGCATTCAGGGAGCACTGACGCATGTGAAACGGTTAACATTTTCCATGCTTGTAAGACCTATTAGCTTAGAAAAGGGGTGTTGCCAAGCATATGAGGTGGAAAACACCGTTACAAAATAGGCAATCCAAAGTGTATTGCAAAAAAAAAAAAGAAAGAAAAAAAAGAAAAGAAAGTAGAATTTTCTTTTTTTTAAAAAAAAGTGTGCTGTGATTTTTAAATTCCTAAATGATGCACCTGTTTTATTTGTTTACCCAGATGCAGATTAGTTTTCTTGTGGCTTATGATTATGTCACTTTAGTCTGCAGCTTTCCTCTGACAAATTAATTCTTATTTTTCCTTATCGAAGTGTGTAAATATTTTGTTAAAATATAAAAACCACATTTTTAACACCGTTATCAGATTCATCCAATTCAACATAGATATCTTTCTCTCTGTGTCCCTTTCTCCCCTTCCCCTCCCTTTCTCCCTTTCTCTCTCTCCCTCCCTCTCCCTCTCCCTCCCTCTCTCCCTCTTTCCTTCCTTTCCTCTCTCCATCTCCCAGTCCTTCTCGCTCTTTCTCACTCTTTTTTCTCTCTTTCTCTCTCTCTCCCCTCCCCCTCCCTTTCTCCCTTTCTCTCTCTCCCTCTCTCTCCCTCTCCCTCCTCCCTCTCTCCTCCCCTCCCTCCCTCTCTCTCTCCATCTCCCTGTCCTTCTCGTTCTTTCTCGCTCTTTTTTCTCTTTCTTCTCTCTCTCCCCCTCTCTCCCCTCCCCTCCCTTTCTCCCTTTCCCTCTCTCCCTCTCTGTCCGTCTCCCTGTCCCTCTTGCTCTTCCTCTCTCTTTTCTCTTTCTCTCTCTCCCCTCCCTTTCTCCTTTTCTCTCCTCCCTCCCTCTCTCTCTCCCTCCCTCTCTCCTTCCCTCCCTCCCTCCCTCTCTCTCTCTCTCCCTGTCCCTGTCCCTCTCACTCTTTCTCTCTCTTTTCCTCTCCTCAGTTAGTAGAAGATGTCCCTGGTCTCTTAATAAGAGTAACAAGGACCTAATTGTAATTGAGAACAAACAATTTTTGTGCTTTTTTAAAAATAAAGACATACACAAAAACACTCACATACCAAAAACCTCCCACAATTCCCATCTCTCTGTGAGGTTTTTTCTTTCTTTCCAGTTTTCAAGTTCTATGACTTCCTGAACCAGATACTTGGAAGATTTTTGCTATGTAGTAGCTGATGTCATAAATCTCTTTCCTGTGTCACTTTTCAGTGGTGGATATTGAAGTCCAGCACATCTCAGGCAAGCAATTCCAAAGAAATATCAGGAGAGAGCATCTGGTGGGTGTAAATCATCATCATTA
Organism: Pantherophis guttatus; assembly: GCF_059756535.1. Lineage (NCBI taxonomy): Eukaryota > Metazoa > Chordata > Lepidosauria > Squamata > Colubridae > Pantherophis > Pantherophis guttatus. The sequence continues at coordinate 18,406,097 of NC_142074.1, read as the reverse complement.
TCAATAGGCAGTGTCAACTAGAGCTGTCTTTTATTATTAACTCATTTTTCTCATTTGTGTTCTCTTATTAAACGTACCGAAAGTGCTTAATGAAGACACATATTGCTAATTTATTTCGTTAAAGATTTATCTTTAAAAAAAAAAAACTATTCTTTGTTTCTGATAGGAACAAGATGACCCAGAAGGAAAGCTCGGAGCACATTTTGTTCTTTATCCAACGCTAACTTCTCTTTTAATAATTTGTCTCTTTGATGCCTTTCCTCCCAACCATGTAAAAGTCTTCAGCGGGAAAATATTTTCCTTTTCATAGTGCCTCCGATGACTAATACTGAACCAGGTGATAAATGCATACAAAAGGGCTGGCAATTACGATTCCATTAATCACTTAATAATTGGGGTCTGTCTCTCAGTTCCAACTCCAGGCTGTTGCGTCCAAAGGAATTAGGAGAAAATTCCTATTCATCACCAAGGTCCCTGGCCCTCATAAAGGCCTGTTGCTAACAATAGATCTAATCATTTTGAGAGGTGCTACAATTAAGAGGCTGTGCGATAAAGGGAGTCTCGCCCCACGTCCCATAAGACACAGCAAAGGAACCACTTTCTTTACACCACTGATTTAACGCTAAATGGCATCCATTAAATCTCTGGGTCTCTAGAGGCTTGTAAAACGTTTGAAACCTTTAATAAACCCAACTCAATGTGCTTGCATGAAATCAGAAGAAGCCAGTCTCCTGTACAGAGGGGTATTTGCCCTCTGTAATACAAAAGAATCATATTTTGTTTAAACTGTCTTCTATATCAGGGGTCCCCAAACTTTCGGATCTCAGGGACTACTAAATTCATAATTTTAAACCCCGCGGACCGCTAATACGATCTGCCTAATAACCCGCTGGGTGGGCGTGGCTAGGTGGTCATGTGACTGGGTGGGCGTGGCCAACTCAATGTCAGCCAGTTCCAGGCCATGATGCAGTCCCACTGGAACAAGGCCCTCCGGCTCTTCGCCACCAGTGGCGCTTCCCTCCAGCCTTCGCCCAAAGTCCCGCACCAGGAGGCAGAAGCAGACCCCAAATTGGAATTTCTGCCCCCCTCTGACCCACACAAAAAGACCCTGTAGAGGAAGACTCTCTGCAGCAACACAAATGTTCATTGCACGTATCCGGCCCAGGGGCTGTAGATTGAGGACCCCTGATTTAGTGCAATAATAAAAAATGCAAATAATTTTTCTGCGGACCACCAAAATTTTCTCATGGACCACCAGTGGTCCACGGGCCAACAGTTGGTGTCCGCTGTTCTATATGATGAGCCGTGGGGGGTGCAGTAGTTAGAATGCAATACTGCAAGCTAATTCTGCTGACTGCCAACAGTTCGATCTCGACCGGCTCAAGGTTGACTCAGGTTGGTAAAATGAGGACCCAAATTGTTGGGAGTAATATGCTGACTCTGAAAATGGGTTAGAGAGGGTTGAGAATGTGGCAGTGTTGAAGCTTCCGGTGTTAATATGGCTTCCAAAGCTGACACTAAGGGCCTAAAGAAAGCGGCTGATCCAAGATCACCCAGCTGCTTTTTACCCAAGGCAGGACTAGCGCTCCCAATCTCCCATTTTCTAACCTGTTGTTATTTGTCTTCCTTTCCCCTCATAAATTAAAGCAGATACCTTACATTTTCTTTCTCTGGATGTTCACAATAATGTTGATATTATAACTCATCTTCCACTGAGTTTATTTTGCATTATCTCTGGGTGTCATTCTTGGCTTCGGATGAGTTGGATAAGAACACCAAGATTTCAATACAAGTTATTCGTGTGTCAAGACTTTGGCATGTCAGTAACTGTAAATTTGATTTTATTGCTTATCCTGCGCCAGAAATATACTTGCTGGTCTGTGCAATTTCCTGCTGTTGGTTTCTCAGTTGTTGTTTAAACAATTATATCTCTAATTTCTATGGGGAAAAAGAGGAAACCTGGCAGCGTTTATTTTTATTTTTTTTAATTTTAGCTTTAACTGCATGTGTTCCTTACTGATTTAAGAAAATTCTTGCTAATATCCTTATAAATGCCTTTTAAGTTGTCATCCTTCCCCCCGCCCACTGCAAACATTGTTTATTGACACAAAAGATATATTTTTCTTTTTTTAAAAAAAAAAAGTAGCAAAATACCCAAAGTCGTGTTGAAATAATTTTTTTCTTCAACCACAAAGCGTTACCTTAGAATACAACCAGCCAAGTGGTAAAGATGCGACTTTTATAAGTGAAGCATACCATTGGAGAAGAAAAACATGAGGTTCTGAGGAGAAATCTTGGCCAAATGTTATGGTGATTCAAACAGAGGAGGCTCCATTGTAAGAATGTAAGAAATTTAATTTAATAAAACAAACAAACAAGAATGCAATTTTCTGAAAGACTTTAGAGAACAAAGAAAGCAAAGACACAGGTTCAGGTTTGGCCTCTGCTTCAAGGCCAGGATTAGAACATAAAACAATAGAGTTAGAAGGGACCTTGGAGGTCTTCTATTCCAACCCCCTGCTCAAGCAAGAGACCTTATACCATTTCAGATAAATGGTTGTCCAATCTCTTCTTGAAAACCTCCAGTGTTAGAGCACCCACAACTTCTGGAGGCAAGCCGCTCCTCTGATGAATTGTTCTTACTGTCAAGAAATTTCTCCTTAATTCTAGGTTGCTTCTCTCCTTGGTTAGTTTCCATCCATTGTTCCTCGTCTTGCCTTCTCATGCTTTGGAAAATGGCAAATATTGGAGAAGGTTGTGAGAAAAGAAAAGATAGACTCTCAAAAGGGAGCGATAAGGGAATGGACAAAGAAACAAATTAAGTCTGTATATCTTTAGATTATCCCTCTGTTTTCTTTCCAGGAAACGTAAAGGCCAATAGCAATAGCACTTAGATTTATATTCTGCTTCACAGTGCTTTTACAGCCCTCTCTAAGCGGTTTACAGAGTCAGCATATTGCCCCCCAACAATCTGGGTCCAATAATTAAGACAAGCCGAATTCCTCAGGAGGATCTGGAAAAATCTCTGTGTAGAGAAGAAAGATCTTATGGCTGTAGCTGGCGAAGGAAATATGTGGCATTAGGGACCCACGGCTATTAAGAGAGATTAAGAAGTTGTGACAGTGCAAGATTGAAATGTAGATCCTGGATGTAAAGATATGAATGTGGCTGCATTTAGCTATAAAGATCATCATCATCTCATCAACCTCATCATCTCCTTCTCCACCCTCCCTCTGACCCCCCACTCCCCAGAGGCTTAAAACATTGGTCCAAATTGATATATGTATACTCCCAATGAAGTTTATACTGATTATCTTAATGGGCTGTTTTTACATCATGCTTAATTGCCATGCATTAACAGGACGGAAATGGGCTGGTTTATCTTTCCACATCTCACTTTTACACTGCAGTAATTGAGAGAGATTTCGGCTAGTTCCCTGAAGTAATATTCCCAGAGTTCACTGAAAGAGAATTATGAAAGTTTATTTGGTTTAAATATAGTCTTATTGTGAAATTTTTTTCCCCCCAAGCGGGCTTATGTGTGTATCTTATAACCTTCACTTGGGAAAGAGGATAAGCTTCAAGTCCATGAATTGAATCAGAGTTTTTGCATGAAGTAGTTGATGCTATATTGCTATTAATTAAGGCAAAGCCACCATATTCTATTAGAAAATTAATTTCTTGGCAGTCTGTGAAAGAAGCCATAGTTTAGGCTTTCTCAAGTTGTTACCTAGAGTTACTATAGGATTGAAGCATCGTATAAATTGACTAAATAGTGTAAATAAAAATGCTAGAATAGAGTTTTGTGTCCTTTGTCATCTTCGTTGCATTAGCAACCTTGGCATTACTTTACTAAAGATGCTTGACAAATCCCAATATTCCATTGAATTATACATATAAAGCATTAAGGCTATCTTCTATACTATATATAATAGCATTCAAAAAAAAAAAACGGAAGAAAATGTTGTTTTCCAACTTGCTAGATCCAGGAACTGACTTCTTATCCTAATATTCTTGGCATGCAACTTGAACTTTTCAAATAATTGGTATGTGTATCTGGATAGATAGATAGATAGATAGATAGATAGATAGATAGATAGATAGATAGATAGATAGATAGATAGATAGATAGATGATAGATAGATAGATAGAGATGATAGATAGATAGATGATGATGATAGACAGACAGACAGACAGACAGATAAATGATAGATAGATAGATAGATAGATAGATAGATAGATAGATAGATAGATAGATAGATAGATAGATATGATAGATGGTTAATAGATGATAGATAGATAGATGATAGATGATAGATAGATAGATAGATAGAGATGATAGATAGAAGATAGATAGATGATAGATAGATATGATAGATAGTTAATAAATGATAGATAGATGATAGATGATAAATAGTTAGATAGATAAAGATGGTAGATAGATAGATAGATAGATAGATAGATAGATAGATAGATAGATAGATAGATAGATAGATAGATAGATAGTAGGTATATAGATGGTAGGATAGATAGATGGTAGGTATATCAGAGCAGACCACAGGCAGCATCTCTGTGGCTTTTCAGTTCCACGAAATAGCAATTGCGCTTAGACTTATATACCACTTCACAGTGGTTTCACAGCCCTCTCTATGCGGTTTACAGAGTCAGGATATTGCCCCCAACAATCTGGCTCCTTATTTTACCCACCTCGGAAGGATAGAAGGCTGAGTCAACCTTGAGCCAGTGAGAATCAAACTGCCAAATTGCAGGCAGCCGGCAGGCAGCAGAAGTAGCCTGCAATACTGTACTCTAACCACTGCGCCACCAGGGCTCATCCAAGGAACTGAAGGAAACTGATTGACTCGGCCTCCATTTTTTTGCCTAGCTGATACAGAGCCTGTGAGGCAAAATATCTCACTGGTCTTGATTACAGTGTAGACAGATTAAGTCTTCAGTTATATATTGAAGCCGTTGCAATCAAGAAACATGATAACTTCAGTTTCCTCCAAAGTTTTCTTAACAAAATGGACCATATGGATCAGGAGCTGTTCGAACCACAGATTTTTCATTTTTTAAATCCCTTTTTAGGTTGTCCCTTTTAGTTTGATTTGAGACTAGGTTGACCTCTTCGCTTACTGTTAAAAATGGTCTTTCGGATTGTAATGAACGCTTTTACATAACTTTCGTTACTGCTGAGAGAGATGCTAAAGTCACCTGTTCCATAGCAGAATTTTGCTCCTGAGCCAAATGGTTTTCTTCAGGTTAGTTAGAGGGTCAACAGCGTGGGACAGAATGGCCATCTGCAATGGTGACCTACCTTACTTATAAAAAAATGTTGACTATTTTAATATGTATCCAATTTTATTATATTAGATTTCTGGTCAAGACCATAATAATATTTAACCAGTCCAAAGAGAAGAAGAATATTGTGTTTTGCTACAGTAGTATGCTTATAAAAGAACAGGAAAATATCTTACAAATAATGATCAGATTAGATCCTTTTGATGTGTTGGCCCGATATCATCTGTCCTTGCTGGTAGAACATCTCCAGGCTCTTAGATTTTTTAATTATTTTCTATCAGTTCTACTTAGAGGATGAGGAAAAAACCTAGAAACCTAGATGTCTCTACCTAATAAAGCATAGAGTTTGCTATAGTCCTTCTCCTAGATCTATATTAGAAACTGCATTTGGGTTGAGAACCTATTTCATAGCTTAAACATCCAGTGTCTTCAAGATGTCTTCAGTTACCTTTCCTTAAAAATCAAGATTGGACATTCTTAGTTATAGAGGATACCATGTCCCCAAGTATTCAAGAGGTAAAAGGTAATGGTTCCCCTCGCAATATGTGCTAGTCGTTCCCTACTCTAGGGGGCGGTGCTCATCTCCGTTTCAAAGCCGAAGAGCCAGAACTGTCCGAAGACATCTCCGTGGTCATGTGGTCGGCATGACTCAATGCCAAAGGTGCACGGAATGCTGTTACCTTCTCACCAAAGGTGGTCCCTATTTTTCTGCTTGCATTTTTTACGTGCTTTCGAACTGCTAGTTCGAGTAACGGGAGCTCACCCCGTTACGCGGCACTAGGGATTTGAACCGCTAAACTGCCGACCTTTTGATTGACAAGCTCAGTGTCTTATCCACTGAACCACTGTGTCCCTTACATTCAAGAGGTATTAATCCACATTTTTGAGAATTGTTGTGTCTACAAGAAGCTCAATATTTCTAATCATTTTTTGAGCCTTTGGGTGACATAGACTTCATGATATTAGAACAGAATGTTTAAATCCCAGTTTGGCAATTGTGCTAGCTATGTTCTTCTTTTTTTTTCCTCTGGGAGCCCCAGTTTCTCAGTATACGTTCTCTTTTAATAGAAATATTGGAGACTACATCCCTAGAGATACTTGGAAAGCTGGCCATTAAATGGAAAGTATAATCTACTTGAACCTACCCTATGTTTTACCAGCCGTGGAAAGCATCTCATACAAGTGTTATAAATAAAATATAAATGTTAGGGGAGGAGGGTTACCTTAACTTTGCTTTTCTGTCCTCTTAAGGTTTAGCCAGAAAATGTTAGCTTTCGACAAAACCAAAGCTGGCGATGATATCTTTTTGGGGGTATCTACATTGAAATGCCAACTTTAAAATCTAAGTGGGTAAGGGACCCGGTGGCTCAATGGCTAAGATGCTGAGCTTGTCAATCGAAAGGTCGGCAGTTCAGCAGTTCGAATCCCTAGTGCCATGTAACGGGGTGAGCTCCCGTTACTTGTCCCAGCTTCTGCCAACCTAGCAGTTCGAAAGCAAGTCAAAAATGCAAGTAGAAAAATAGGGACCACCTTTGGTAGGAAGGTAACAGTGTTCCGTATGCCTTTGGCATTTAGTCATGCCGGCCACATGACCAGGGAGACATCTTCGGACAGCGCTGGCTCTTCAGCTTTGAAACGGAGCTGAGCACTGCCCCCTAGAGTCCGGAACGACTAGCACGTATGTGCGAGGGGAACCGTTACCTTTACCTAAGTGGGGAATAGAATAGAATAGAATAGAATAGAATAGAGTAGAGTAGAGTAGAGTAGAGTAGAGTAGAGTAGAGTAGAGTAGAGTAGAGTAGAGTAGAATAGAATAGAATAGAATAGAATAGAATAGAATAGAATAGAATAGAATAGAATAGAGTAGAATAGAGTAGAATAGAATAGAATAGAATAGAATAGAATTTTTATTGGCCAAGTGTGATTGGACACACAAAGAATAAAAGCAAACAAAAACAGGTCGTGTGCAGTTATTTAAAGGAAAATACTTTGTTGTTGTGAGCTCCTTTTCTTCTTCTTTCTCTCTGTCTCTCAATGACATGAGTGGGTTTAAATGTGAGCACTTTGGCCTTTTGCTCGGATGTGGTTTTTGGTGTTATTAAATATGTCTGAGATGGAGCAAACACAACAGAGAGAATACGAAGCTCAATCCATTACCTCTTGCTATAATTGGTGATTATGGATCAAGTTTGCGGATGATAGAATTTGATGGTTCGTGATGGATTCCCATTTTTATTTATTTTTTTAATTTTTTTTTTTGCAATGTCTGCAGAGGAGAACGACAGTGTCTCTGTGATTTGTGCCTGACATATACAGTGTGAGGAAGGCTTGATGGTTATGCCGGCAACACTAAAATCAAATAGAAATCTCTTGCAATAAAAAAAAATTAGCTCTGGGCAAATACTAAAAATGAAAATTCAAGAAAAGGCCTGGGAACCGATTTTCATCTCAACCAAAGGTTGGGGAGAAATAAATTAACCTTTTAATGAAAAGCGGTCTACATTTTGTTAGCTGAATCTATATGCAAATGCAATTATCCTCAGATAATGGGGCTTTTTTGGGTGGGGGGGGAGGCTGGAATTTGTCAATGTAGTTTCGCAAATCAACAAATGTTTACAGAAATGCATGTTTATCAGAGAAGTGATTATACCGGCGTGCATATTTGAGACCATAACATGACTGGGATCTTAGCTTGCATATATTTGGTGACCACTTTGGATAGACAGTATGGTTTTCAACAGGCCAGATATACTGTATGGATTTAAAAAGGCCAGTATGGACGGTATGAATTTAAAAGGTCAGATATACAGAAATAGGATGACATTGAAATAACAGGGCTGCATTTCTCTATTACTCTCTATAACTATATTCGTCACCATTATCATTAACCATCTCCGTTTCAAAGCCGAAGAGCCAGCGCTGTCCGAAGATGTCTATGTGGTCATGTGGCCGGCATGACTAAATGCCAAAGGCACACGGAACGCTGTTATCTTCCCACCAAAAGTGGTTCCTATTTTTCTACTTGCATTTTTTTAATGTGCTTTCGAACTGCTAGGTTGGCAGAAGCTGGGATAAGTAACGGGAGCTCACCCCATTACGCAGAACTAGGGATTCGAACCGCTGAACTGCCGACCTTTCGATCAACAAGCTCAGAATCTTAGCCACTGAGCCACCGTGTCCCACCATTCAGCACCATGCCCAGTTGAAATATCTTCCCTTCAGGTATTATAGAGAAGTCCTCCTAGTAGCCACAGCAAGACTTCAGAAGAAGTAGTGACTTTACAGTTTGAACAGTAGATCCACTTTATTTTGATTATTTATTAAATTTATAACCACCTTGTCAAAGCATGAATCAACTTCGTTCCCCCCCCCCCCGGGTAAATTGTAATTAATTAGAGGTGACTGAATCTTGTTTTCCATGGTGCATATGCTAAAAGAAAAAAAAAACCCGAAGTATATATTCTAAGAAACATTTTATTATAAAAGTACAAAACTAGATAACTATATCCTTACCGGACAAAAGAAAATCAGGAAGTTAGAAAAGAAAGAATGTAGACATGCGCAGTAGTCCAATGTCTCACAAGACCAGCCTTATCTCTGCAGTTACATATAAGGTTTTTTAGCCAGGCTACCGTAAGTCTTAGAATAGGAGCTCAGCTGGCAAATACACAGAACGCAGTGACACACCTGTCTCACTTTCAAGCACATTGCTAGTTCAGAATGACCTTCAGAATAGATCACGCAATTCTGGTAGACAGATTGATGGATGAAAGACCAAAAGAGAGAGATTTTTATATGCGGTTCCTTCATCTAAAATTCATCTGTGATATTGAAGTGAGCTCTTGCAGGCCCCTGAATATAATTTTCGTACTCAGGTTTATTTATTTGTTAAGTTTGTTTCCTGTGTCAAAAAGAGAGACAGAGAGACAGAGACAGAGAGAGAACACCAAACAAGATAATGCTGACAATATCATTTTAGAATCTTCTATAATACTTACGTTATTATCCATTTCATCAATAAAAATGGAACATTTTAGGGTCTGTTTACCATTTAGCTGTGACAGCAAAATGTTTGTAAGTTGAAGCCGTGAAAGGATGAAGCAATGGGGAAGTCTTTGCAATGTAATATCTGGTCTTTTGCTTGCTCGAATCCAGCTTCTGTGTAGTTTCTCCAGAGATACATGTCCTATTGTTTTGCTCTTGAGTCTTCTCTTATTTGCTTTATTGCTTCCTGACTTAAAATACCTGTGCATATGCCTAGAATCATAGGGACACGGTGGCTCAGAGGCTAAGACGCTGAGCTTGTCAATCGAAAGGTCGGCAGTTCAGCAGTTCGAATCCCTAGTGGAGCGTAACAGGGTGAGCTCCCGTTACTTGTCCCAGCTTCTGCCAACCTAGCAGTTCGAAAGCACCTAAAAAATGCAAGTAGCAAAATAGGGACCACCTTCGGTGGGAAGGTAACACTGTGCGCCTTTGGCATTTAGTCATGCCGGCCACATGACCATGGAGACGTCTTCGGACAGCGCTGGCTCTTTGGCTTTGAAACGGAGATTAGCACCACCCCTTAGAGTCGGGAACGACTAGCACATATGTGTGAGGGGAACCTATGCCTAGAATACCCCAAAGCTGTTGGGAATGGTTTTATTTTATTTTTATTTTTATTTGATTTATATTCACCAAGCTAAAGGGGAATATGTACACATACACACACACATACACACACACACAAAATATGCTACAGAAAGAATAATATCTCAGTGATGGGGAGCCAACTTTGTACTTCAGTTCAGTCTCTGACACCATTTAAAAAATTCAAGTAGAACATGCAGTTATATTATTTCTTACTCCTATTTTTTTTTCATTTCTACAAGTTATCTTGCATGATGCAGATTCAATAGATCTCTATATTAAATAGATTTAAATAAATTTAAAATGAGCCACGAAAACCTATATTGAAATGTTCATTATCAATATTGCCGTGGTGGCGCAGTGGTTAGAATGCAGTACTGCAAGCTATTTCAGCTGACTGCTGGCTGTCAGGAGTTCAGCAATTCGAGACTCATCGGCTCAAGGCTGACTCAGCCTCCCATCCTTCTGAGGTGGGTAAAATGAGGACCCAGATCGGTGTGGGCAATAGGCTGACTCTGTAAACCACTTAGAGAGGGCTGTAAAAGCACTATGAAGTGGTATACAAACCTAAGGGGTATTGCTATTGCTCTTCCCTCCTTCCTTCCTTCCTTCCTTCCTTCCTTCCTTCCTTCCTTCCTTCCTTCCTTCCTTCCTTCCTTCCTTCCTTCCTTCTCTTCCCAATGGTTAGAATGCAGTATTGCAGGCTAACTCTGCATTTCCACTGCCAGCAGTTCAATCCTGACCGGCTCAACGTTGACTCAGCCTTCCATCCTTCCGAGGTGGGTAAAATGAGGACCCAGATTGCTGGGGGCAATAGGCTGACTCTGTAAACCGCTTAGAGAGGGCTGTGAAGCTCTGTGAAGTGATATAGAAGTCTAAGTGCTATTGCTGCTTTTCTGGACTTTGGCAATAGTGCTTCTGCCTTTCATTTTTTAATAGGCCACTTATAGTCTCTTTACAGTCAAATACCAAAATGCACATTTACTTAAAGGGGAAATATGAGATTATTTCCCGATCTTGTCTTTTTCTTTTCTGTTTTGTAAAAACCCAACTATTATATTCAGCTTTGTAAGTAACTTTTTTTTTACCATGCAAGCAATTTTGGCCTTCCTCTTTCAGAAGCCCAGACTCAGGGAAGTCTTCTTCCCCTAAAATAGCCACATTTTCCCTAAAATAGCTAACCTCCACATTTAGCTGGCTAGGAATCTGCAAGCTTGCACAACTGTCCACATTCCGTTGCAGAAAGCAACATTTCAAACTGACGTGAGCCAGAGGAAAAATATGAACAATGTAAACCTCCTTTGACTTAGCTTTCTTTCTTAAGTTGCCTGTTAAGTTGCCTACGGTCAGGGCAATCAGTCAAAAACCTTGAGAAAAGTTGCATTATCGACATGTACTTTTCATGCAGTACATAATGACGGGCGCCAAGCCAGAAACATCTCCATTCTGTGGTTTCATATTCGATAAATGTCTTTGATGGGCAAGCAAGCACAGGTTCTTGAGATCTTTCCAAAACCTTCCATTTGTTTCTTCCTGGATTTTGAATATCTGAATTAACCACTCTTGTTTGGGTAATGGAACTAATGCAGCTCCATTCATCCATGATGTGGCAATTCAGTTGTGCTTCCATGCCTTTGTTCCATTTTTAATTTAGATCAATTAGAAAAAAAGAAAGAAAGAAAGAAAGAAAGAAAGAAAGAAAGAAAGAAAGAAAGAAAGAAAGAAAGAAAGAAAGAAAAGATGAAATAATGCTTTCTGTGCAAAGATGGTGTGTCCCCCCCACCCCCAATATCCCAGTGGATTTTGTCATTCATGCTCCATTTACCAAGATTATGTTGCTTGCCTCATTATGGGGAAAGTATATGAGGCCGATGGCCACCATGGCTATTATAGTGGCAACATGGTGACTTAATGTTCTGAATCATACGACTTTTTTTTTTTTTTTACAATTCAGAAGCTAGGAAATTTGACTGAATTTATTTGTTTTCCTTTCTCAGTGCTGCAAATACATTTTCTGCAACTAACCGCACCATTGCAGAGTATAATTAGACAATTATTTTTTTTTCTCCGTAAAATGTATTGATCATTCAAGCAAAAATGAAACAAACCCGCCAAGATCAGGATGATGTTTTAATACATAATATTAACCATTAAACCTTTTAATTATTTTTTTTTTTTCAAAAGAATCCATTGCAAGGGAATAGCCAGCAATTGACACGCTGACCCATGTGGTTGGAGCAAAGTGGTTTTCGACAACTCTTTTGGCCTCTTCATTGAAATCTGCCCAAAATATTTATGCTTTCACATTCCATAATATATTAGCTGTCATCTTTGGAATAGTAATAACTGGTTATTAGATTATCATCCATCACCAGGATTACTGATCAGCTTCAGAAGGAGTATCTACAGTCTGAGTAATGGTGGTAAAAAGTGAGAGAGACACACATTAGTAGGTGTACACTAATACTACACTAATAATAGTGTGGGGAAAAATGCTGTATTATATGTTGTGTTCATAACACAACATATGTGTTATGGAACCTCTGTTTTGGATGACTGGACTGTATCAGAATATGGTGAAGAGCCTTGGTGGGGCAGCAGACTAAAGTGTTATTAAGTAGCACCATCTGCCTGCAATTACTGCAAATTTGAATCTCACCAGGCTCAAGGTTGACTCAGCCTTCCATCCTTTCGAGGTAGGTAAAATGAGGAGCAATAAGCTGACTTTGTATAAAAAAGAACAACGCTTAGGGGGTGCTGAAAGCCCTACTAAGCAAATATATACAAAAGTATGAAGGCTATTGCTTAACGCATTGTAAGCTGCCCTGAGTCTCCGGAGAAGGCGGCATATAAATTGAACCAATAAATAAATAAATAAATAAATAAATAAATAAATAAATAAATAAATAAATAAATAAATAAATAAATAAATAAATAAATAAATAAATAAATAAATAAATGAATGAAAACTCTCCATTTTGCTCAGTTCTCAGGTTGTTGGATCTATTTTCCACCAAAATATCTGCTGGGAATCTAAACGTATTTCCTCCTATTCTGCCCTAATTATTTACAATTAAGTCTCCTGGTCAGCTTAAAATGGCAAAAAGCACAAGCAGAAAGGAAGAGACGATGCTTTTGTGCGCATGAACTTGTGGTCATGATTCCATGCAGGACCGGTCTTCAAAAGTTTTAACAAGGGGTTTTCTGCCTGGGCACAGCCATTTTGGGTGTGGCTAGTCAGCCTCCTGCGCCATTGGGTATGTGTGTGTTTTTGCCCTCCCCGTGCTCCGGAGGCTTTCTTCAAGCCTCCGGGAGGGTGAAAACAGCCTCCCCAGGCTCTGGAGGCCCTCTGGAGGCTGGAAACAGGCGCATTTCCAGTCTTCCTGAACTTCCGTTAGGCCCGTTTTTTGCCCTCCCCGAGCCTCCACACGTGCCCTACACTTACCTGCATCCAAAACAGGCCGCATAGGGACTCCTGGGAGGGGTGGAGAGGGGTGAGCAGGGCCAGCCAGGAGTGGGATTAGGGGGGGGTTCTCCAAACTGCACAGAATCTTAGCTAGAGGTTCTCTCGAACCCCTGCGAACCTGCAGCAGCCCATCCCTGGTTCCATGTTACAGTAAAACAGAAGTCACAATGTGCAGGCTTCTTTATTTGTTTCAATAGCTACTTTTGGGGCTTTGCATGCGTTTTGCTATTTCCCTCTTGCCCGAAATTGCTTCTCGCCTCACTTAGGCAGAGAGGCACAATGGCACCTCTGTTCGGTTTCCACCATGATGGTTAAATTGGGCTGATTGAACTCCAGGTTGGTGCCTTTTGTGTGCATAGGTTCCCTCTTGTCCCTTGCCTAATGTCAGAAAGCGGAGTTGCCCTCCAGCCAGAAACAAATGACCACTCTTGTAAAAGAATATTCACCAAAGCGCTAAACTCAAAAGTGGCAAGACATGAACCGAGCGGGATTCCTCCATAGAATATGATTTCTTATTTCAACATATTTGCCTGGGGTGAATTTGCAGAGTGACTTCTATCAAGCTTAGGTGAAGAAGGAACCGAAATGCTAGTTTTCGGAGCTGTTAATGTAAAAATCTTCACCTGCCTCTGGCCATTCTTCTTCAAAACAGCTGTCACCAGTGCAGTTGGTGCATTTTGTAGAATATGATGATGTACAAGCATTTGAATGAACATATGTTAGACCATATTGGTTTTCCCCCCCTTCTTCTTCTAAGTGTCACACTGTGTCCTTCCTTCTTTCTCCTGAAACATCAATTTCATCTTCTTGGTTTGCAAGAAGAAAAAATTGTCCGTGTTGTTCTTTGGACATTTCTACTAGACTTCTGTTGCTATGTTTACAGTGGATGAGATCTTAACTCCAAGAATAGGTTTGGGTCAGTTTAAGCGGTTCCTGGAATAGGAGGAAAGAGTTAAGATGGCAAAGAAAGCTAGGAAGATTTTTTTTTTTTCAAAAAAAAAAAGAGTTGAAGAAGGATAGAAAGCAACAACATCTGCCTATCCTAGGCTCTTGGGGGAAAGACTCGATAGCAAGATTTTAAAAAATGCCAAATTCAGTCTAAACATCTGGCTGATTGAGTAACCAACCATAATAACTTAGGTAGTTAGTCCAGGAAGATTGCACAGGCTGACTACAAACAAAGGCATGCCAAAGTAGCAACAATGTAAGAAATGCCATTTGCCTGCAAGCAAGAACTGGTGGGACCACAAAATAGACACAATGAAAGCTATGCACTGAATGATAGATAGATAGATAGATAGATAGATAGATAGATAGATAGACAGATAGATAGAGTAATAGAGCAATAGAGCGATAGGTAGATAGAGCGAGTGAGCGAGCGAGAGAGAGAGAGAGAGCAATAGAGCAATAGGTAGATAGATAGATAGATAGAATGATAGATAGATAAGATAGATAGATAGATAGATAGATAGATAGATAGATAGATAGATAGATAGATAGATAGAACGATAGATAGAACGATAGATAGAACAGATAGATAGATAGATAGATAGATAGATAGATAGATAGATAGATAGATAGATAGATAGATAGATAGATAGATAGATGGATGGATGGATGGATGGATGGATGGATGGATGGATGGATGGATGGATGGATGGATGGATGGACGGACAGATAGATAGATAGACAGACACAGACAGACATTCTCATTCCTCAGAGTTAGGAATTCTGAGAGTTAAATTCTGTGTTTGTGCCCAATCTGAATGTATTAAAATATATCTTACACTATTATGACTTTTAAAACTGTATGCTTATATCATGTTTTTTCTTTCCTTCCTTCCTTCCTTCCTTCCTTCCTTCCTTCCTTCCTTCCTTCCTTCCTTCCTTCCTTCCTTCCTCCCTCCCTCCCTCCCTCCCTCCCTCCCTCCCTCCCTCATAACACAGTTTATAAATCCAGTCTTCTTCTATGTAGTGTATAAATTTTGTGCTATCTAACTCAAATCAGCAGCGATACAAGTATGGGAAAAAACCTATCTGCTAGTAAGACACCATCTTTTGGCTCTTGTCTGTTGTGTATGGTCTGGAAGTTGCCTTTTGATTATCTCATCCTCAAGGTGCTGCTGTCCGAGCCGTTCTTTCGGCAAATCATCTTTATGCCAGTCACACACAACGGGCAAAAATCAAACATAAAAAACCATCCTGCAAAGCCGAAGCAAAGCAAACAGAGCCTTACAAAGTAATGAGGATTGCGGCTATGGCCTCGGTTTGCTTCTCAGCTCACTGCCTTATCCTAATCTTTTCATCAGCCAGAGATCCTGCATAAACTGCATCAGAATGAATTGGAATTGGAATTACATCTCGAGTTATCAGCCTCTCTCGGTTCACTTTAGCACTTCAAAGGATGAATCAGAAGTTGAGGTGTGCCGAAGGTTTATCAAGTCTCAAAGTCTTCAGGGGCCTTGATAGATTTTTTTTTCTTTTGTTGGATGGTGGAATTAAGGGGTCATCACAGAAGGAGGAGTGTCATCCCTACATGTCCATTTTGTAAGTTTGTGGACAAGAAAGTTTGGCTCCTGAATGACCCTCAATAAGTTTGCAGGGGAATTCTTTGGGAATCAAAGGAGCCTGAGTGGCGTAGGAGGCTAATGCCTCCTACTAAGGCAGCATTTAACATCCAGCTGCCTGCAATTACTGCGAGTTCAATTCTCACCAGGCTCAAGGTCGACTCAGCCTTCCATCCTTTCTAAGGTGGGTAAAATGAGGACCCAGTTTGTGGGGGCAATAAGCTGACTTTGTATAAATATACAAAAGTATGAAGGCTATTGCTTAACGCATTGTAAGCCGCCCCAAGTCTCCGGAGAAGGGCGGCATATAAAAATAAATTAAAAAAAAATAGTCATTAGCATTTAAGCAGGAATATCCTCCCAACAAAACAAAACACAACAAAAAGATTGAATGCTAGGAAATGCGTTGTTCGTTGTTTCAATGTCCAAGTTAGGAAAATGATCTATTGTGGTTCATCCCAAAGATGATTTTTCAGGAGTGTCTGGTTTTTCTTTGAAGATGTTTTGCTTCTCATCCAAGCAGCTCCTTCAGCTCTGACTGGATGGTGGGGAATGGAAAGATCCTGTCAGGGCTGAAGAAGCTTCTTGGTTTGAGAAGCGAAAGGTCTTCATGTTGCGACCCAGGCCCAAGTAGGTAGTAATGGATGCAAACAGTTCCAAAACAAACAGACTTTATTAGAACAGCTGAGAATTAACTCATTCTCAGCATAGTCCAAACTAAATTAAAACAAACTCTTCATAACACAAATTCTTCAGTCTAATCACCAACCTTGGTATAATTAGGCAAAGTGCCAAAGGCTTCTCTTGGCAAAAGTTCAAAAGCAGAAGACCCTGACAAAAGATAAGTGCTACAATACTATCAACGTTGTTTTCCGACAAAGAGCCCAAGAGCCGTTGCTGGTCTTTTAAGCCTTATGGGAGGGGCCAATCATCTCTTGGCCCTACTCCTGAGTCATCCTCTTTGCTTTAGCTGCTCTTGCCTTCTGGCAGCTCTTCTCATACGTGCACTAGGAACAGGCTCCTCCTGCTCCTCTGCCTCTCTACTGTCAGCCTCTGAAGGCTCTGGAGTCTGCACATCACTCCCCGATGGCCCCATCTCTGCCTCCGACGCAGAGCCTTCATCCGGGCCTTCCAGGATTGGCCCCTATTCTTCCTCAGCCTCATCGCTGTCCGACTCCGCTGCCAGCTCCACAAGCTGCTAGCGAACCACAACATTTCAAAGAGTCCAGTTGCCTCTTGAAAAAGCACCTTTGGGACAACCATGACCTGGATGACTGAAACTCTCCATAGACATTGTGGTTCATGTTTAAAAAAGTGTGAGAAATTAACTCTTCATCTCAACCTAAACTATCTTCCCCATCTCATTGTCCTCAAGATATTCTGGGATTTGAGTTTCCAGGATATTACCTAATATCTGCTAGGCACAAGATTGGGGGAAAAATAACGGTTTAGCATCTCAATTCATTACAGGTAGCCCTCGACTTACGGTCACAACTGAGCCCAATTTTGTGGTTGTTAAGTGAGGATTTCTTAAGCGAGTCTTGCTCCATTTTATGACATTCCTTGCCACAGCTGTTAAATAAATCACTGCGGCTGATAAGTTAGTAACCTGGTTGTTAAGTGAATCCAGCTTCCCCCTTGACTTTGCTTGTCAGAAGGTGGCAAAGTAGTGATATCACATGACCTCTGCACAGTGCAACCGTCATAAATATGAGCCAATTGCCAAGTGCCTGAATTTTGATCAAATGAACACGGGGATGTTTCAAAGGTAACTGTGAAAAATGGTCATAAGGCACTTTTTTCAGTGCCATTATAACTTTGAATGATCCCTAGAGGAACTGATGTAAGTCAAGGATTACCTCTATTGTGGTCTGTATGTGTTTTTTTTAAAGAAAAATGGATGTGTGTGTCCTATATAAGTTGACAGACAGGTAAAATATATATTTTCCCAAAACCATGCAATGAGATCCATGATAAATAATATAACAAAATGAGGAAATATATTTCAGGAACATGACTGCCTTAAGTCTTAATTCTATCTAAGAAAGGGAATGAAACCCATCTTAGAGGGACCAGGGTTTCTTCTTCCTAACCAGAACAAGGGCGGGAAAAATCCCCACTCTTATTATTGACAGTGCAAGCGGCCGTATGCTCATTTTGATCAGAAGGGCAAATTCAAATCAAGAGTCCTGCAACTTTAAACAAGGTCATTGCAAGCTTTAGGCAAAATGTAATGAGCTGAATTACTTCTTCTCTTTTTTTTTAAAAAAGGAACATCTTATGTTAACAAACAGCTGACGCTTCTAGACCGGTGCAGCCAGAGGTGAAATCTAGCAGGTTCTGACAGGTTCTGGAGAATCCGTAGCGGAAATTTTGAGTAGTTTGGAGAACCGGCAAATACCACCTCTGGCTGGCCCCAGAGTGGAGAGGGAATGGGGATTTTGCAGTATCCTTCCCCCAGGAGTGGGGAGGAAATGGGGATTTTGCAGTATCTTTCCCTTAGTGTGGGGTGGGAATGGGGATTTTGCAGTATCCTTCCCCTGGAGTGAGGTGGGAATGGAGATTTTGCAATATCCTTCCCCCAGGAGTGGGGTGGGAATGGGGATTTTGCAATATCCTTCCCCCAGGAGTTGGGGGGAGGATGGGGATTTTGCAATATCCTTCCCCCCAGGAGTGGGGAGGGAATGGGGATTTCACAGTATCCTTCCCCTGGAGTGGGGTGGGAATGGAGATTTTGCAATAGCCTTCCCCTGGAGTGCGGTGGGAATGGGGATTTTGCAGTATCCTTCCCCTGGAGTGGGGTGGGAATGGAGATTTTGCAATATCCTTTCCCCAGGAGTGGGGAGGGAATGGGGATTTTGCAGTATCCTTCCCCTGGAGTGGGGTGGGAATGGAGATTTTGCAATATCCTTTCCCCAGGAGTGGGGTGGGAATGGGGATTTTGCAATATCCTTCCCCCAGGAGTTGGGGGGAGGATGGGGATTTTGCAATATCCTTCCCCCCAGGAGTGGGGAGGGAATGGGGATTTCGCAGTATCCTTCCCTTGGAGTGGGGGGGAAGATGGGGATTTTGCAATATTCTTCCCCCCAGGAGTGGGGAGGGAATGGGGATTTTGCAGTATCCTTCCCCTGGAGTGGGGTGGGAATGGAGATTTTGCAAAATCCTTTCCCAAGGAGTGGGGAGGGAATGGGGATTTTGCAGTATCCTTCCCCTGCCACGCCCACCAAGCCACGCCCAAGAAAGCCATGCCCACAGAACCTATCGTAAAAAAAAAATTGGATTTCACCACTGGGTGCAGCTCTATCACACCATGATGTGTGTGGGGGTCCTGCTTTTTTCCTCATCCGGACAGGGGGTGCAGTGCTGTTGTTCCAGCAGTTGAGGACCCAGTTGTGGGGGCAATAAGCTGACTTTGTATAAATATACAAAAGGATGAAGGCTATTGCTTAGCGCATTGTAAGCCGCCCTGAGTCTCCGGAGAAGGGCAGCATATAAATCAAATTAAAAAAAAAAAGTTGTTTATTCTCAAGAACCCCTCAAGAATCCACCGAAGTTTCTTTTTTCTTTTTTTTTTTTTGCTCACCTATTCATTATTCTCTTCCTGCCTTGGTTTTGATGATTTTTTATTTTTTTATTTTTGAAATCCTGTCCTAAGAAACCGGAGAGAAAATGCCAATAGCGTTGCTGAGCCTTTTCGATCAATGCCTTGTTGAGCATATCACCCCATGGTGCCTGAAACTTTTCCTATGCAGGCTCCAACAGAGGTATTCAAACTATATATTTATTGTGTATTGAACTCTACAGCAACCCTTTATTATTGTTGCTGCTAGTTTTTCTGATGGAGAACGATATTATTTTCATCGCAGACTCCCTGGTGGTGTCTTTAAAACCAAAAGTGCATCTGCCTTGAAAAATACCAGACAGGGCTACAGATTTCTGTTTGTTTGGAGCAAAACTTTCCCAAGCAGCCAATCATACTCAAATTTCGCCAAAAATAAGAACCTGTCTTATACTTTTTTGAACCCTGAAATAAGCACATGGCCTTATTTTCGGGGAGGTCTTATTATTTTGGGGTGCGTGGAGCAAGACAGGGATCCTCTTGCCGTCTTACCTGATTTCCAGCTCTGTCTCCCTAACCCTAACCAGAGGAAATGGCGGGGACCGACTGCACATGTGTTTAAATATTTTCAAGGACCGCTTATTTTCAAGGGAGGTCTTATTTTGGGGGGAAGGCTTATTCTCAGGGAAAGATTTATTTTGGGGGAGGGCTTATTTTTGGGAAAATACTGTAGCGTTTGAGTTTACTCATACCTGTTCCTCTCTCACTTTTCCTATCTCATACACGCTCAGCTATCAAGGATATGCAAGATTAGATGACATTTTTCAACCATGGTAGGGCTCTCAGAAGGGAGAAAGAATGCCAAGTTCAAGACCTCCTGCTGGAAGTGATTTTCATATTTTATTTTTTTAGAAAAGAAGAACTTCTGCTCCTTTCCCCCCAGTGCCAGTCTTCCAAGGTAGGTCAGGTCAGGAAATAGATCCCACGAGGACTACTGGAAGTCTGGTGTTGCAAGGAATACTAACAAAATAGTCTCCAGTTCCTTCTATTTTCACTTATCCCATGCAAAATCAAGGTATTTGAAGCTCTTTCTCACACTTACTACTTTCCCAAGCCTGAGATTTAGAACATAGAACTGGAGAACTTCTAGTCTAGCCCGCTACTCAAGGGGACCTTATATCATCCCAGTCAAATTTTAATACTTTAATGAAAAGAAGGACTAGGGGAGACATGATAGCAGTCTTCCAATATCTCAGGGGCTGCCACAAAAAAGAGATAGTGAAGCTATTCTCCAAAGCACCTGAGGGCAGGACTAGAAGCAACGGGTGGAAACTAATCAAGGAGAGAAGCAACTCAGAACAAGAAATTTCCTGACAGTTAGAACAATTCATCAGTGGAACAACTTGCCTCCAGAAGTTGTAAATGCTCCAACACTGGAAGTTTTTAAGAAGAGATTGGACAACCATTTGTCTGAAGTGGTGTTGGGTTTCCTGCCTAAGCAGGGGGTTGGACTAGAAGATCTCCAGTGTCCCATCCAACTCTGTCATTCTATTCTATTCTAAATGGTTGTCCAGTCCAATTTTGAAAATCTCCAGTGATGGAGCTTCCACAACTCCAGGAAGCAAGCTGTTCCTTTGATTGATTATTCTCACTGTCAGAAAATTCATCCTTACTTCTAGATTGGATCTCGCTTTAACAAGCTTCCACCCGTTACTTCTTGTCCTGCCCTCTGGTGCTTTGTTGAACAAGTCCATCCCCTCTTTCTCTGTGACAGATCCTCAAGTACTAGAAGATCTTTCTCTTTGTAGAGTCTCTTTAATTTGTAAATGCTCTTTCATGTCTTTACCAATGGTATCGCTGCCTTCCTCAGCTATACCCTTAGTTTGGTAGTAGGCAAATACTTTTTATAGTAATGCTAAACAAGGGGAAGCCATTTTCTTGTTCTTTTTCTAGACCTCACTGTATCTGATCCAGCTTAAGTTTTACGTGTTTCTGTCCTTACAAGGAAAGAGATATTTTCTACAGAAGCTATAAAAGGAAGGGAGGAAAATTGATGAATGTCAAGTTCCTTCTGTGGGATGATAAACAGCAGCACTCTAGCTCCAAAGAACTATCTAATTAGTCATTGGTGGATTTCAGGGCTATTTTTTTGTTGTTGTTCTTTTTTTGTTTTGTTTTGCCTGTAACACATCAAGTTAGTTATACACAATCTTTTCCCTTCAAGTTTTGGGTGTTATTTTTTTTTTTCTCAGTTCATCTTTCATGTATGTTTTCCAGTTCCTTGTGCTAATCTCCTCCGAGGATGTGTGCTGCAGAAGTAGTATTTTAAAATAAAAGTTCTCCTTTCTTTATTACAATATCCTCCTTGAAACAAGTCAATGATTTTCCTTTCCACTAGAAGGTTTTCCTTTCATTTCATTTCCTTTCCTTTCCTTTCCTTTCCTTTCCTTTCCTTTCCTTTCCTTTCCTTTCCTTTCCTTTCCTTTCCTTTCCTTTCCTTTCCTTTCTTTCCTTTCCTTTCCTTTCCTCTCCTCTCCTCTCCTCTACTCTCCTTCCTTTCTCTTTTCCTTTTCTTTCCTTTCCTTTCCTCCCCTCCCCTCCCGTCCCCTCCTCCCCTCTCCTCTCCTCCCCTCTCCTCTCCTCTCCTCTCCTCTCCTTTCTTTTCCTCTCCTTCCTCCTCTCCTCTCCTCTCCTCTCCTCTCCTCCCTTTCTTCTTCCTTTCCTTTCCTTTTCTTCTTTTCTTCTCTTTTTGCAGTATTTCTCAATCTTGACAAATTTAAGATGTATGGATTTCAGCTCCTAGAATTCCCAGCCAGCATACTATTAAATGCATGGACTTCAACTCCCAGAGGTGGTCAGGCAGCATGCTGACTAGGGAATTCTGGGAGTTGGAAGTCCACCCATCTTAAAATGGCTCAGGTTAAGAAACACTGGGTGAGAGTGTACTAAACCAGAGGTGTGGTCCCTTGGTGGCTTAATGATGCTGGAGCTAGTCTCAGATCTGGTGGTTCAAACTCTAGCACTGAGTGGCAGGGTGAGCTCCCGTCACTTGTCTCAGCTTCTGTTCAACAGCAAGTTCTATGCAAGTAGATAAATAGGTACCCTTAGTTGGGAGATGAATTGGTGCTCTGTGGAGGCATTCAGATTCCTAACAGCTCTGAACCTTCCCGGTTGTGCCTCCCACTTGCAAGGCAGCTCTGGGGAGGGAGGGGGCTTCGGTTGATGCTGGAGGAAGAGCTGCTTTTGTTTCTCTCTGGTGCGAAGCCAGCTTGCTTTCCGTGGAGAGCATAGGGAAGGATGCACTGGTACCTTGGCAGCCAAACTAATATTCTGCATTAGTATTATGGTCTCCTGGCTAATGTAATAATGCCATATAACAGTAATAACAATAACAAATAATAATAATTTGTGATATTCCGTTTAAAATAATAATTTTTAAATATTCCGTTGACTGAGTTTCCTGTTTAATGAATAAAAGAGATGATAATAATAACAGTAACAACAATAACAACGGTGAAGTTCTAAACCCGTGATGGCGAACCTATGGCATGAGTGCCACAGGTGGAACGCAGAGCCATATTGGTGGGCACGCGAGCATTCCCTAGCTCAGCTCCAGCATGCATGTGTGCGCTGGCCAGCTGATTTTCGGGCCTTCTGGGCCCACCGGAAGTCGGCAAACAGAAGGGGATGGGGAAGGCTGTTTTCGCCCTCTTCAGTCTCCTAGAAAGCCTCTGGAGCCTGGGGAGGGCAAAAAACAGGCCTACCAGTCCCCTCGTGCCATCACACGCCAAAAGCAGGGGGAGCATGGGGGGGTCACACGTGCATGCATGGGGGGCAGGGCGCATAGAATTATGGGTGTGGGCACGCACACGCGTGACCACCCCGCACTCCCCCAGCTTTTGGCATGCAATGGCAAAAAGGTTAGCCATCACTGTTCTAAACCATCTACTATGAATTAATAAACCACCATTTATGTTATTGTGTGGCTCATTATGCTTCATTCTATTTTTATTTGTTTTTGACTTTGATTCACAACAGTTCATTTAGTGACCATTACAAGTTACAAAGACACTGGGGGAAAAAAGTGACTTAAGGCAATTTTTTTTTTACAGTTACAACCTTTGTCACGTCCCCATGATCCTGTGATCAAAAATTCAGATGCTTGGCCACTGGTTCATACTTACGACCATTGCTGTTTCACCTGTTATCCCTTTTGCAACCTTTTGACAAGCAAAATCAATGGGGAAGCCACATTCACTCAACAACCCCATTACCAACGTATCCACTGCAGTGATTCGCTTAACAACGATGGCAAGGAAGATCGTAAAATGGGGCAAAGTTCACTTCACACTTAACCGCAGAAATTTTTTGGGCCCAATTGTGGTCATAAGTCACAGGACTGCCTGTGCTTCATTGGCTGCTTCACATGTCCAGTGAATGTTATTTAAATACACTTTGGTTGTAATTATTGGCATTGGACGTGCAGTAAAAAAAACCCAGTTTTTTTTCATCATAATCTAAACAGAGTCACTAAACTTCTCAAAGAGCTTTTGAGTGGATGATCCAACTCTGCCATTTGCGACGTTAAAAAAAAAAAAATCCTGGGTGCTTTTGAGCTCAGCCCCATTGTCTCCATCCCATTGTCTGTTAAGCAAATATTAAGAATAATGGTGCTTTAATGCAGCGTCCTTTCTTATTTGAAGCAACCATTGATGCTGCTTGATGGAATTTGAAAGCGAAAAAAGAGAGAATCGAGAGTTCCAGGAGGTGATTCGGCTGAAGCAAATGGAAACTTCTTTCTATCTCTGTTTTTTTTTTTTTTTTTTTTTTCTCATTTGGAGCGTAGACGGAGGCGAGAGCTTGGATGAAATGCAGTACTACTCAAAGCAGTATCGTTTCGAGTAATTTTTTTCCCTCCTATTCCGGTGCAGCGTTTAATCTCTGTGTGCTGCTTTTAAGGTAGCGGCAGCTGGGTTAAGTTAATGCCGACAATTGTCAACCCAGAAAAACATAGAGGTGATGAGAAGACCAACAAATGGGATGCTTTGGGTACGTTTCATGAATGGTATATTTTACTATTGTTTGTAGTATTCCAGGCAGCTTGTTGTCATTCAATATTAGCAACAAAAAGATATGTTGGAACAATAGTAGTAACTGTGAGAGGGATCTTGGAGTCCTAGTGGACAACCATTTAGATATGAGCCAGCCATGTGCAGTAGCTGCCAAAAAAGCCAACACAGTTCTGGGCTGCATAAACAGAGGGATAGAATCAAGATCACGTGAGTGTTAATACCACTTTATAAGGCCTTGGTAAGGCCACACTTGGAATATTGCATTCAGTTTTGGTTGCCACGATGTAAAAAAGATGTTGAGACTCTAGAAAGACTGCAGAGAAGAGTGACAAAGATGATTAGGGGACTGGAGGCTAAAACATATGAAGAACGGTTGCAGGAACTGGGTATGTCTAGTTTGATGAAGAGAAGGACTGGGGGAGACATGATAGCAGTGTTCCAATAGCTCAGGGGCTGCCACAAAGAAGAGGGGGTCAAACTATTCTTCAAAGCACCTGTGGGTAGAACAAGAAGCAATGGGTGGAAACTAATTGAGGAGAGAAGCAACTTAGAATTAAGGAGAAATTTCCTGACAGTTCGAACAATTAATAAATGGAACAACTTGCCTGCAGAAGTTGTGAATGCTCCTACACTGGAAGCTTTTAAGAAGATGTTGGATAACCATTTGTCTGAAGTGGTGTAGGGTTTCCTGCCTGGGCAGGGGGTTGGACTAGAAGACCTCCAAGGTCCCTTCCAACTCTGTTATTCTAATAGCGACAACAACAACAAAACCTACATTGGCATGAACCAGCACCTCACGCAGATTTGAATTTGAGTGACAGAATGGAACTAACCTACGCTACAATTCAATGTCTTAGTTGCAGCTCAGTGATGTAAGTGGTGGACATCTGTTCACTAGATTCACTAGCTGCTTATGAACTGCGCCTAATGCCAAGGGTTTAGCATTTATTATTTACTTCTGAACTTTTAGATCTGCCTTTCTGTTCATTTGTTCCTAAGTTTGTTTGTTTTGTTGTCTTTAAATCTTGCCTTCCTGTTCATCTCAGTCATTAAAAGGAGCACTTTATTCCTTTGAGCATCAAGCACCAAAAATGGAAGCCGGGTTTAAAACATTCATTTATAGATGGGTGAATTAACAGGGTTAATTGTAGCAAGAACAACAACCATGCTTTTGTGACATGGGTTTGAAATAAAATTGCCTGGTCATCTGAAGGAAACTTATTTAAGGGTTATCACTCTCTGTGGTACCAGACCCTCCTAAAATGATCTATCTGCCTGCCTGCCTGCCTGCCTGCCTGCCTATCTATCTATCTATCTATCTATCTATCTATCTATCTATCTATCTATCATCTATCTATCTATCTATCTATCATCTATCTATCTATCTATCTATCTATCTATCTATCTATCTATCATCTATCTATCTATTTATCTATATCTATCTATCTATCTATCTATCTATCTATCTATCTATCTACCTATCTAATATTATCTAATCTATCTATCATCTATCATCTATCTATCTATCATCTATCATCTATCTATCTATCATCTCTATCTATCATCTCTATCTATCTATCTATCTATCATCTATCTATCTACCATCTACCATCTATCATCTGTCTATCTATCTATCTATCTATCATCTATCTATCTATCATCTATCTATCCATCTATCATCTATCTACCATCTACCATCTACCATCTACCATCTATCATCTGTCTATCTATCTATCTACATCTATCTATCATCTATCTATCTATCATCTATCATCTATCATCTACCATCTATCATCTGTCTATCTATCTATCTATCTATCTATCTGTCTGTCTATCTATCATCTATCTATCTATCATCTATCTATCATCTATCTATCTATCATCTATCTATCATCTATCTATCATCTATCATCTATCATCTGTCTATCTATCATCTATCATCTATCTATCTATCTATCTATCTATCTATCTATCTATCTATCTATCTATCATCTATCAATCATCTATCTATCTATCTATCTATCTATCTATCTATCTATCTATCATCTATCAATCATCTATCTATCTATCTATCTATCTATCTATCTATCTATCATCTATCAATCATCTATCTATCTATCTATCTATCATCTATCAATCATCTATCTATCTATCTATCTATCTATCTATCTATCTATCTATCTATCTATCTATCATCTATCAATCATCTATCTATCATATATTATCTATCTATGTCTATCTATCAATCTATCATCTATCAATCATCTATCTATCATATATTATCTATCTATCATCTATCTATCCATCTATCTATTGTAAAAATAATAATAATAATTTTCTGGGATAGAATGGCCAGATATTAGTGGCACAATATTTTCCCCAAGAACTAACAGTGAGAAAGGGAGCAAGATGTCCCATTTCTACCTTTTAAAACTCCAATTTTCTTCTCCATATATCCCAGTGAGAAATTCATTTTGCCAATGAATACATTTACCATTTTTAGATGCTTTGGGAAAAGTTGAAGCACTGAGGCTGAAGAAAGCTCAAAAGTATAAATGGCATTAGTTTACATACCAGAGGCTGACTACTCCCATTTACATTTTTTAAAAAGTCCTTGGGGGAAAAAGGGAAGGGAATCAAGATTTTGATCATCACAAACATAGGTCAGATAAAAACCCGAGCCAACCATCCTTACATTACAATGAATAGATAGGAGAAAGAATCTCAGCATACATACAAATACATCCATCCCTCCAGATTCTTAGCCTTTGTAGAAACTGGATTTTTACTGAATCAAGAGTGATTGCAACAACTTTGTTTAGTGATGTCAAAATGATGAATCGTTCACCAAGGCATCATTGCAAAAAAGCTCTATCTATCATCTATCTATCATCTATCTATCATCTATCATCTGTCTATAGATAGATAGATGATAGATAGATAGATAGATAATATATGATAGATAGATGATTGATAGCTCTATCTATCATCTATCTATCATCTATCTGTCATCTATCATCTGTCTATAGATAGATAGATAGATGATAGATAGATAGATGATAGATAGATAGATAGATAGATAGATAGATAGATAGATAGATAGATAATATATGATAGATAGATGATTGATAGATGATGAACCGTTCACCAAGGCATCATTGCAAAAAAGCTCAGTTATGGAATGGTATCAGGGCATCTGATGCAAATATGTACAGTAGATCACATGTCTCACCATTCTTGATCTACCTCCTGTCAATGGTTGTCTGTATCTTCAATGAAATACCATTCTTCAGGCCAAGTTCTTAACTTCCTGTGAAAATTTCAAGTTCCTAGAGCATTGTTTTTCAACCTTGGCAAATTTAGGGTTTAGGAATTCTGGTAGTTGAGGTCCGATGCCTTAAAGCTATTAGGGTTCTAGAGAAATTTCTAATGATGTTCTAGAGAAAGAACCATTACAGGTTTTGGGGAATCACTTCTGACTTCTGATCACCATCCAAAGGTTATTGATCAAATAACTCAAGATTTTTCAACCTTGTTATGGCAACCATCATATCAATTAGAGATGTAAGTGATTGGGATGACCGAAGTTGTACTCCAAATAATCTGGAGTGTCTCCAGGATGGGGCAAGTGAAGTAATTCCATCCCATCTTCCCTAAAACTTCAGGAAATCATAGGATGGACACCATGGATGGAGTTCTAAGCAGCAACAATAAAATAATTCAGATATAGCTTCCAATTTAAAAATATGATTATGGCTCACACATAACACTAGGCAGGAATGAGGTTTGATTGTTATGCAAGTGGGATGTGGAAATCCATCCAGGCTTTTGTTGTTGTTAGTTGCGAAGTCATGTCCGACCCATCGCGACCCCATGGACAATGTTCCTCCAGGCCTTCCTGTCCTCTACCATCCTCTGGAGTCCATTTAAGCTCATGCCAACTGCTTCAGTGACTCCATCCAGCCACCTCATTCTCTGTCGTCCCCTTCTTCTTCCTTCTCATTAGGTGGCCAAAGTATTTGAGTTTCATCTTCAGGATCTGGCCTTCTAAAGAGCAGTCAGGTTTGATCTCCTCTAGGACTGACCGGTTGGATCGCCTTGCAGTCCAAGGGAGTCTTCTCCATATATTTTTTTTTTAAAAAAACATACTAGTTCAACCCACACGATTGTGGCTTGTCCCTCACATTGTGGCTTGGCGATACTGTGTGCAGGAATACATTAACAGAGCATGCTAAGTATTGGCCGGTAATTCATGCAACGCTAGATGGGATTGTTGTCTTTGTTCTGATTTGTCTTTGTGCTACAATAAGCTGCCTCACCTGGCTTGCCGGGAACACGAACAAAATAAGGATTAAAAAAGCAACTGGTGCATTAAAGTGCTCTCCAAATGAACACCAAGAATCGTGATAATAACAGATGAGTAGCTTCTATTTTGTTGTCAAGTGGCAGCTGAACTTCTGTTGGCTACAATCAATTCAAATAATCAGGTGCCTTTGCAGGAAAATGCTCTCAATTTGAGGCTTTGGGGAAGGACGGGGCAAATACAGTTATTCCCGATCACAAATATATTCTCATTCAATCTAACTTCCCCTTCATCAACTGGCTCTCATCCAAGAGGTGGATGTAATAAATACCCATATATATATATTCTTTATTTCTTAAAGCGTGCATGTGTATGTAGCATGATACACATTATTGAAATTTAGCACGATTGCTGTTCTTGCTATTCTTACGTGAACATAGTAAATATCCAGATGTTTCTTTAAAGAAAATATTTTTTTTTCCTTTCGAAGCACTGAATACAGTACTCTTCAGTCATTTGGCATAGTTGCTATTGCTGCTATTATTAATACTGACTGCTTCGGTATTAATGAAAACGGGGATGAAATACAGGGGAATAAAATCTGATATGGGGGAATAAAATCTGATAAGGAGTTATAGATAGCATACTTACCTGATATGCGGGGAGAAAAACCGAAACAGGATCGTATTTTATCAGAAAGTCTCAAGACCATAGAAAACACTGGGCAGTTGGGGAAAAAAACATGCCAAACCATTTTCTACATTGTTGTCGAGAAAAATATGTGTGTCCAGGAATGGAACTTAGTTTAGAAAAATCAAGTTTACTTGTGTGTCTTCTTCCTTGGTGAGATTTTGTATTCCTTTTTTTTTTTTTACTCCTCTTTTTCTGCCCAATCACTCAAGTTTCACCTGAACAGAGCTGATACGCAATCGAACCTAATTTGCCCTCTTCCAAGATCAAGAAGCTAATTAAAGAACACTGCTGTTAGTCCATGGAAGTTCTCAATCATCCAGGTCATGGTTGTCCCAAACCTGCTTTTTCCAAAAAGGCAACTAGACTTTCTTTTTCCGATTAAGATCTGTTGTTTCTGATCCAAGAAGCTCCTTCAGTTCTCCAGAACTGACTGGACAACTGAAGACACTTCTTAGGTGAAAGAAGTTTCATTCAAGAAGAAAGTCCAGTTGAACTTTTGGAAAAAAAAAAAACACCTTTGGGACAACCCTGCTATTGAGTTTCTGTTTAGAATAACAGGGTTGGAAGGGACTTTAGAGGTCTTCTAGTCCAACCTCCTGCTTAGGCAGGAAATGACCTGACTGAATGAGAACCTCCATAGACAGATACCATGGATGTTTTCCTTCCTTCCTTCCTTCCTTCCTTCCTTCCTTCCTTCCTTCCTTCCTTCCTTCCTTCCTTCCTTCCATTCCTCCCTCCCTCCCCTCCTTTCCTCTATTCCTCCCTCCCTCCCTCCTTTCCTCCCTCCCTTCCCTCCCTCTCTCCTTTCCTCCTTTCCTCCATTCCTTCCTTCCTCCATCCCTCCCTTCCTTCCCTCCCTCTCTCCTTTCCTCCATTCTTTCCTTCCTTCCTTCCTTCCTTCCTTCCTTCCTTCCTTCCTTCCTTCCTTCCTTCCTCCCTCCCTCCCTCCCTCCCTCCCTCCCTCCCTCCCTCTCCCCCTCCCTCTCTTCCATTGTGGACATTTGTTAGTCCAAACTCAAGCACTCTTTCCAGGTAGATCAGAATTGGATGTAGTTAGGTTTCCCAACCTGCATTAATTCCTCTTTAAATATGAATGATATTAACGTCAGAGGCTTGTATTGTGAACAGCTTATCTCAGGCTGCAAATGACAAATGGGGATAACAGGACCACAAGAATGACAGGCCTAAAGTCCCTCCTTGAAAGATCAGCACAGAATATGCCACGTATTCATCAAGCTAAGCAGCCACCTTTTTTTTTGACATCCAGGACTGCGTGCCCCATAAAACTTGATCATAAGTTGCGATCTGGCTGGCTGGCTGGCTGGTTGAGTACAGCCTTTTGTGGCAGGAAGGATCACATCTCCCCCTGCTGGCTTTTAAAAATAACAATAAACTTAGGGTAAAGAAGAATATAGCAATGCCAAGATTACTAGGGTAAAACTAGGGAAGGGAAGGGAAGGGAAGGGAAGGGAAGGGAAGGGAAGGGAAGGGAAGGGAAGGGAAGGGAAGAGAAGGGAAGGGAAGGGAGAGGAAGGAAGGAAGAAGGAAGGAGGGAGGGAGGGAGGGAGGGAGGAGGGAGGGAAGGAAGGAAGGAAGGAAGGAAGGAAGGAAGGAAGGAAGGAAGGAAGGAAGGAAGGAAGGAAGGAAAGAAAGAAAGAAAAGGGTTTTCATCTTGTCCAATGTTGGCCTGGAAAATATTTAAGGGCAAAAAAATAGAAAATAACTTCTAAGATTGAGGAAATCTGCTTTTCTGTGTTTTTAAGAGAACAAAGGCACCAAATCCTTAATTGTATAAAAGGGTCCCTAATTTGGGGATATCTTAGCATATCCTAGAAAAGGGGGTTGCTAAATTCTGGAAGGGCAGAGCCATTTCCCCATCTCTGAGGGGTAAAAATTAAGGGAAGAGATTAAGGGAAGGCGAAGAGCGAAGAGGAGGAAGGGGAGAGGGAGGAAGAGCGAGAGAAAGAAGGAAGGAAAGAAGTAAAAAGAGGAAGGGAAGGAAGGAAGAAAATGGGAATAAGAAATGGACGAGAGGGAGGGAGGGAAGAAAGAAAGAAGGAAGGAAGGAAGGAAGGAAGGAAGGAAGGAAGGAAGGAAGGGAAAGGGAAAGGGAAAGGGAAAGGGAAAGGGAAAGGGAAAGGGAAAGGGAAAGGGAAAGGGAAAGGGAAAGGGAAAGGGAAAGGCAGTGTTTCTTCCATGCAAGAAATAGTAGGCACTGATGTTATTGCACATCCTGTATTTCACTGGTAAATTTGTTTCTAGGCTGCACCATCATGTATGCGTAACTGGGGAATATGCATTCCTGAGCACAGTAGAGTTTACCGCTGAATATCCTACATGTAGTTTGGCGTTCAATTGGTTATTTGAGGTCTTTTTTTTCTTCAGATGCTGAATCTAATTTCTCTCCTGTCTCACATTAGGGGTCTAGGAATGGATTGTTAAGTTGTCCAATAGACCAGTGATTCTCAGTCTTAGCAGCTTGAAGACGTGTGGACTTCAATTCCTAGAATTCCCCAGACAGCTGTTGGTGTCTGGGGAATTCTGGGAGTTGAAGTCCACATGTCTTCAAGCTGCCATGGTTGAAAAAAATACTTTTCTACTTGAAAAGAGAGCGAAACCAAAGTTGACAGATCTACCCTTGGTACAACAGTGGGTATATTTTCTCATCCTTGTAAATTTAACAGTGTGTTTATTTTGAAGATTTGCCCTCTATCGCTTATATGCTTTAAAAAAAAAAAAAACCACCCTCAATATCTTAGAAATAGTTCCTTGACAAAGGATGAGACATTTTCCAGTATTGATCTCTGAAACTTCAAAGCTCTTAGGTATTTACAGTTGTGCAGATGAATCTACATCTTCCCTGTGTCAATTTCACATATATTGATTTTTTTTCTTTTTTGCTACATCAAATGTCCTATGTCTTTTTTAAACCACAGAATAAGTCATTTATCATTTGCACTTTTTCTAATATGCGTACTATGGTATGCAGCTTCCCCATATGTTCAGAATCATACTTAATAGGCTCATTCTAAAAATACAAATTACATGTACATGTGCACACATGTGCATGCACACACACACACACATCCAAAGACACACAGCTGACCTTCTTTCTTTCCTTTCTTCCTTCCTTCCTTCCTTCCCTCTCTCCCTCCCTCCCTCCTTTCTTCCTTCCTTCCTACCTTCCTTCCTTCCTTCCTTCCCTCCCTCCCTCCTTCCTTCCTTCCCTCTCTCCCTCCCTCCCTCCTTCCTTCCTTTCTTCCTACCTTCCTTCCTTCCCACCTTCCTTCCTTCCTTCCCTCTCTCCCTCCCTCCCTCCCTCCGTCCCTTCCTTCCTTCCTTCCTTCTTTAATTTCAAAATGCATGTTTTATATAAATGTTGGGGCAAGTATTGGTTGTCCCAAAGGTGCTTTAGAGGCAACTGGACTTTCTGATTTTTCTTTGAAGACATTTTGCTTCTCATCCACGAAGCTTCTTCAGCTCTGAAGCACCTTTGGGACAACCATGACCTAGATGATTGAGAATCTCCATAGACAAGTATTGGTGGCTTTTTTCAACTGCTTCTTCTGAATAGACCATGGTTTGAGAGAACGTGCCACTTTGATCTGAACCAAATTAGTGGTTTGAGTGAAGTCCTGTGC
Organism: Pantherophis guttatus; assembly: GCF_059756535.1. Classification (NCBI taxonomy): domain Eukaryota; kingdom Metazoa; phylum Chordata; class Lepidosauria; order Squamata; family Colubridae; genus Pantherophis; species Pantherophis guttatus. Next base: position 18,372,866 of record NC_142074.1, on the reverse strand, counting down.
AACGTCTTGGTTCAAAGGCAAAAAGGTTTTCTGGAGTTGAGTCTGCTCTTATAGCCCCACCCTCACATTTTTAAGGATTGTACAGTTGTCCTCCAGAACTACAGCCCAACCCAAGAGAAGCCACATTTGATTTAAAGAGTTGCAACAGGTGTTCATCTTGAACACCTCCCTGTGTTCTAAAGTCCTGTTCCCCCTTCAGTTCCAAGGAACTACAAGTGATAGCTGTAGAATATGCCACAACTTAGCATGTCATAACTTTTTTAAAAAATAATAAATCCTAAAAGAAGTTGCATCTTTTCACTACAAAAAACAATCCACGAGGGACACACACACACACATAGAGAGAGAGAAACACAGAGAGAGAAGATTAGGTGGCTCAGTGGCTAAATGTTGTGGCCCGTGCGGATTGTAGCTGATTCTGACAACGAGGAGGCTGGTGTGGTGCTGCACCAGCAGCCTTCTGCAGCTGGCGCTCGAGTCGGACAGTGAGGAGGCTGGAGAAGATGCGGTGCCAGAGGCAGGGATTCAGCCAGGGCCTTCAGAACCTCCAGAAGCTCCTTTAAGTGAAGAGGACGAAGAGGAGGAGCCTCTTCTCGATGCATGGGCGCACAGAGCAGCCAAAAGGCAGGAGTGGCTCCTCAGGAGGAGGTCTCCTCGAGAGTATGGCTTGGGGCTAATTGGCCACTCCCTTAGCCTATTTAAGGAGGAATGCCGACTGAAGCAATTTGTAGGGAACAACTTTAGTTCACTCTACTTTGCGTCTGGATTCTCTGCAAATTGCTTCTGGGCTTTCTGCCAACCTTAGTAAGATTGTGATTACTTTATCTTTGGTTTCTTGTAGCCTGTTAAGAAAGTTTAACAACAGTCTTTGTTTTAAAAAAGACTGAGTTATTTTAGTAAATTAAATTTTGTACAAACTTTGTGTGTGCTGTGTTTTTTGGGGTCCGTAAATGGGGCAGAACACTAAAACACTGAGCTTGTCAATCAGAAAGGTCGGCAGTTTGACGGTTCGAATCCCTAGTACAGGTCTCCTGCATGAGCAGGGGGTTGGATTAGATGACCTCCAAGGTACGTTCCAACTCTGTTACTGTTAAGAAAGAGAGAGAGAGAAAGAGAGAGAGAGAAAGAGAGAGAGAATGAGAGGGGAGAGAGAATGAGAGAAAGAGAGAGAGGGAGAGAGAAAGAGATCATAGGTAGATGATAGAGATATAGAGATATAGTTATAGATATACAGAGATAGAGATAGATAGATAGATAGATAGATAGATAGATAGATAGACAGACAGACAGACAGACAGACAGACAGACAGACAGACAGACAGACAGACAGATTTATGTGATGCTGTAAAAAAATACCATTTGGCATGGAAAAAGTGCCCAGGATCTGTCCCTCTGTAGCAAATTGCTGGGCTTATGGGAAGAGAGGACATTTGAACCCTAGGCAGATGGGCAATTTAACTGAATTTAAACCATCTTTGTATATTCTTATGCAGAGCGTTGGACCACCTGAGATAATAAGGTGATGTAAGCCAAACTTCCCCATCATCAGAAGTGATATGTTCACAGATGGTCTTCTTTCCATTGTTTTATTGGTGCTGACCCAAGTTACTGTTGATTTATCCATCTGTCTTTGGCCTGCAACGCACTGCAAAAAGCATAGCTAGGAAGCCTAAACACATTAAAAAAGTATTACATAGTTGGCTTGCATATATGTGGTGCACGATCCTCTATGAAACAGCTGACGTTTTACATCAACGTATCTAAATAGGAAAACCAGCCTTTTTCCTGGGTTAGAAATAAAAATCTCTGTCTATATGGAGCTACCCTAACCCATTCATATACATACATACATGCATACATGCATACATACATACATACACACACACACACAAGGTTTTTTTTGTTTGTTTGTTTTTTACAATCATATCAATGCGTTAACAATGTGGCACCTGAGTATCATACATTCTAATACAAATAAAACGAGTAGAATTAATCATAGTTACTACATTCAATCAACTTATATATTTCTAATAATGATACACATTTACAGTATATTAAATTGCAATCTGTCATTATTCAATTATCCCATATTTTCTCTTGTTATTATTTTTATTTTATTATATAAAAGTGCATACACTAATATTCCCCCTTCTCTTATTTCTATCACTTATTCTACCCTTTAATCATGTCACCCTTTATTAAAAGATGTTTTCTTTCTATCCTACCTAACTTCTAGTCATGTCACCTACCTAAAAAAAAAAGAAAAGAGAGAGAGAGAAAGAAAGGGAAAAGCAAATCAGAACAACAACAAAAAAGAGAAATCATCTATCCATCATCTCTTGTCCGCTTCAATACTTTAATTCCTAATCCTAACCCATTCTTTAATGACTATATCCTACAAAATGAAAGCTGGAGACTTCCATTTGTAATAACAGAAAATACTTTATAGCTCAGGTTTTAGATTTTGGCAGTGATTTGTTCTCTGAGTGTGTTTCAATTTAGTTTCTAAATGTTTTGTTACCAGATTAAGTGACATCATTTGTCTTTGGGTTCTCCCCCCAGCCCCAGATTTCTATGGGTTCTTTTCTTTTTGGTACTTCTTCAAATCCTGATGGAGATGATTGATTGAGTTGGTTTTTCAGGTGAAAAATCCCAGCTTGGAATACCCTGCTGTTCCTTGTCTCCATTTCTTTGTGTGATTTATCATAACTGTTGTGGCTGCTTTCCAAATATGTCAGATACTTTAGCATGGGAAGTTAAGGACGAAATTTGTTTTGAGTAAAACTTCCACGCAAGAGTTGAATGTTGTTTTTCTCCTTGCAACTAATTATTGTTCAAATCATTTCTCTGCTATGTCCATCCTGACTTTGCTTCTTCCTTACCTCCAGTCCCTGGAAGAAACAGCCTTACATTGTCCCTAGCTTTCCCAGACTTACCTCTGTTGTTACGCTAACATTGTCCAAGGTCAGTTTGAAAGTTGAATAAACTCTTTGTCATAAAAGGTAAAGGTTCCCCCTCATACATATGTGCTAGCCGTTCCCGACTCTAGGGGGCAGTGCTCATCTCGGTTTCTAAGCCGAAGAGCCAGTGTTGTCCAAAAACATCTCTGTGTGGTCATGTGGCCGGCATGACTAAACCCCAAAGGCGCACAGAACGCTATTACCTTCCCACCAAAAGTGGTCCTTATTTTTCTACTTGTATTTTTTACGTGCTTCGAACGGCTAGGTTGGCAGAAGCTGGGACAAGTAACGGGAGCTCACTTCATTATGCGGCACTAGGGATTTGAACCACCAAACTGCCGACCTTTCTGATCGACAAGCTCAGCGCCTTAGCCACTGAGCCACCGCATCCCCTTTTGTCATAAAGTCATGTAAAACGTTGACTGCAGAGACACAAAAAAGGCAACAGAAGCAGGACCAGAAGAGGTTGGCAGATAGACCTTCAGCTCAGCACCCTAGAAAAGGCTCTAAGTCACAGTCATACCTGAACAGAAAATTGAACCAAGGTATTCTTAAATTATATTCTAGGGTTGTGTGGCAATAGGGGTACCTATGGGTCCCAAAACCTTTGGATATCTTCCAATAAACCTGTACAAACTGGTTGTTGAATTAGAATTTTAATGTAACCCAAAGGAAATGTGGTCATGTACTATTTTTTTAAAAAAATATTTCTTTATTTTTATCCTGGTTTTATGCCTAAGGCAGGACTAGAACTCACTATCTCCTGGTGAAGTCACCAAGCTGACTTTCATGCCTAAGGCCGGACTAGAACTCACCATCTCTTTGTGATTGGCCCTAAGTCACCCAGCTGACTTTCATGCTTAAAGTGGAACTAGAACTCACAGTCTTCTGATGACTGGCCCTAAATCACCCAACTGGCTTTCATGCCTAAGGCAGGACTAGAACTCACCATCTCCTGGTGAAGTCACCAAGCTGACTTTCATGCCTAAGATGGGACTAAGGCTTCTAGCCCCATGCCTTAAACCCCTAGACAAACTGATTCCCACTTAATAATCAAAAGTAACTTATTCTCGGATATTTTTCCTAACCTTCCAGTCTAATCTCTCATCCTGTTTGACTGCCAGCTTCAAACCTTAGTTTAATTTCAACCTCCTTTAGTTTAATTTAGTTTTGCTTTGTTTGAGATCAGCCAAAGACAATTAGGTGCTGCCATGTAGAATTGTACGGTCCATCTCCAGAAGCATCCTGAACTAAAGACGCTACTTCGCTTGAGTTGAAAAACATTTCAGCTGCTGTTTTATAAAACACAGACAATGCAGCAAATTGGATATAAGTGGTGACACTGTGAGAAGTCTGGGAGGCCTTATAACAGTCTAACAGTCCCCAAAGCTTGTTACAAATATTTAAAAAATCAGGGTAATAAAACATATTTATCACTTGCCTTGTCATTTTAATCATGTTTACAAATGCATTTTGTTTTCAATTAAGTGAAGGTGAAGTCTTTTGCTGCCTGTCGCAAAGATAGTGCCGTCGTAATTACTTCCTTGCATAGTTTTATTACACTTAATTTTGCTGTTATCTCACATAATTATGCATTTCCAATTATCCCTTCTCCCCCTCCCCCCGCTGTACAGTTTCAATGATTATTTAATTTGGAGCAATTTTAAGAAAGATCTCACAAGTTGAAGAACTCCCCTAGACAACAATATCATCTGTCTAAATACCCAAAGCAAGTTGGAAGGATTCCATGGCATCAGACAATAGGATTCAAAGTTTTCCTTTGGGATAATTAGCCATATAGAATTAAAATTACGATGACTATTGACAAAATTAGATGGCAGGGAGCACACAATGTCAACATGAAAATAGCTGCATTGGCTGTAGTTCTATACAGATCTTTTGACTATTTTCAAATATCATATTTTTCAGAGTATAAGACGCACTGGAGTATAAGATGCACCTTAGTTTTGGGGGAGGAAAATAGGAAAACAAAAATCTGCCTATCAGGTATTCATCTGGCTAGCATTCTTAGTCTGGTCAGTTTCAGTACATTAGTTTGCTGGTTTTGAGCACACACGAGCCAGGTTGGGGATAAAAAACAGCTTCTATAGCACAGCTGATCATTGGAGAGAGAAGCAATGAGAAAAGCAGGCGAAGCACGGAAGATCGCTTCACTCGCTAGCACCTCATTAGGGCTAAAAAAAGTTTCGGAAAAGCTACATTCAGAGTATAAGACTCACCCAAATTTTCAGCCTCATTCAGGGGGGAAAAAAGTGTGTCTTATACTCCAAAAAATATGATAGCTCGTTCGATTTCTGCATCAGTTTGCAAATACTTTGGCAAAAATTATTGTCAGAATATTCCTGACTGGGAAGACATGGTAACAAGGTCAGCCAAAGAATAAACATAGCAACTAAGTCAGCCAATTGGCAGCTGAGACAGACTGGAGCCAGGGCGTGTCTTAGTCTGCAGCTTCTGATTCTGTGCAGAGAAATGAAACTGAAACCAGTGTGTGTTAAGCTCTGAGCTGTACTCTCTGTGTGTGAACATGTCTGCTGATCTGAGCTGAAGAACCACTGATGGTATTGTAAATTTACTTCATGTATTATTGTGAATATAAAGAAGTTAATGAATCCTGCTGAATCAGTTTATCTGTGTGTGCTTCTGGATTTGATTTTTGCAACAAACTCTGACAACTATGTATTAAATTTAACATATCTCAACATGTCATGCTGCCCCACTCACTCACACACACACATAGATGTGGTTTAGAGAGTTTATTAATGTTCCCCAGGAATTCTCTTTGCCCAGCCTTGGAATTCTCCCAAATAAATTGAGCCACAAGCAGGCCAAGGTTAGTTCACAAGGCAATGGCCAATAGTCCATAAAACAATGGAAAGTTGCTCCAACAGTTCCTTGCTCCTCTACACTGACCATCCGTCCCTGCAAGCTGTCCCCAGCCAAAGCTCCCTATAAAACTCTTTTGGCTGGTTGTTCAGAATCATTAATTAACCCAGTTCCTGACAAACCAGGAATTAGCTCATCCTCCCTTAAGCTGGCCTCTGAGGAAGAATCTGAGGATTCGTCCAAGGGAGACATCACACGTGTATGCGTAACTTTAACTTGGTTAACAAAACAGCTTGCTATGTTCATATAAAGATGTTTTGCCCAAACAACCATGCCTTATTTTGATGGTTACCCAACACGGTGAGACTATAGTTAAATTCCCGGAACACATGAAATGACAAACTTCCCTTCACATTACAAATCTAGTAAGAATCTACATTTTTTTTTAGAACTCTGTTGCATTTTGTTTAAAGAAAGTCATGTTAAAGAGCTGTTCAGCTTAAACATCTCTTTATTTTTTTCTAGTTGGGGGGGGTTAATTTATCTCCTGAGGATGAAGCCTTTATCAAACTCACTTCTATTTTCAAGTACATCCATTAAGTAATGTTGAAAAGTATATTTGCTTGCTTTAAAAAGCAAATAAAAGCCCCAAGTTAGCAAAAAATGCTTAATTAATTCAGATTTTTGTATACCTGTATTTCTAAGCATAGTGAGGTCATCCGCATGAAGGAATTTACTTTGATAGAATCTCACTTAATTTCTCCTGTCTGGCCCCGTTTATGTAAAACCAAACTTTTAAATTTGATATAAATTTACTTCCAAGTTTATCAGTCAAGGGTTAGATTTTGCTGTAGAACTTAATCAGTAAAATATCTTCGGTGACAGATAAGAATATGTCACCCAACAATAGGCGACAATAAGAAGAAGAAAAAAAGAAACTTTGTTCCGAAACAAGTATCTAAAATATATTTTTCTTACAAATTAGATTATTAAGGAGTCAATTATATAATTAGTACCTAATAATGTCATTTTCTGGATCATTTCTTTCAAACAGAACCCAGTTGTAATTAGATTGCATTAATGCATTACGATTAAGCTTCGGTGAAAAGCTGCTTGACTTGTAATCATGCCTACATGTGCTAACAGTGATCCATGGCAGGAGTTAATGCTTTCTTCTCTTCCCTATCCTGTCTCCATGCTGCTTGTCTTTAATCATGAAGCTGGTGTTTCCCACGCATGTTACAGAATCAAAAGAAGGAGATATTTCAAAGCAAAGCGGGACAAAAAAACAGTTCATGTTTGTACACAATAATGAGGACGAGAGCTTTAAAGATCTGGTGGCATAGCTTGCTCTTTGTCGCCTCTTGCAAATGCATCAGCCCAGATCACCAGGGTACTTTCTTTTCCCCATATTTCTCAGCTAAAGGAAAGTTATCTAGAACAGGGGTCTCCAACCCTGGCAACTTTAAGACTTGTGGATTTCAGCTCTGAGAATTCTTCAGCCAGCAAAGCTAAGCCAGCAAAGAACTCTGGGAGTTGAAGTCCACAAGTCTTAAAGTCAAAGTTGGAGACACCTGATCTAGAATAAAGGTATAAATCTCTTCTCTGCTTCAGGCCAGTACTGTAGAAGAAGACCCCTCTCAACCTTCTCTAAAGCGTTGGTGGAACTGGGTAGGTTCCCAAATTTATTTATTTATTTATTTTGTTGAGTACGTATTAGATAATATATATAAGCATGAATTGAATACATGAATATGAATACACTTAAAGGGAACATTAGGACAGGGACGGTAGGCGTGCTGGTGCTCTTATGCATGCCCCTTACAGACCTCTTAGGAAAGGAGTGAGGTCAACAGTAGCCAGTCTAAGGTTAAAAATTTGGGGTTTGGGATGAAACCACAGAGTCAGGTAGTGCATTCCAGGCATTGACCACTCTGTTGCTGAAGTCACATTTTCTGCAATCGAGTTTGGAGTGGTTCACTTTAAGTTTGTATCTATTGTGTGCTCGTGTATTGTTGTGGTTGAATGCAGTTTGTTATTGTTGTTCAATCACTAAGCTATGTTCCCGTGACCCCATGGGCCACAACATGGACCACTCCTCCTCTGTCCACCTAAATCCATGCCCATTGCATTGATGACACTATCTAACCATCTCATCCCCTACAATCCCCTTTTCTTCTTTCTTTCACTCTTTCCCAACATCACTTTTTCAAATCAGTATTGAAGTTGAAAGATTTTTGGATGGATGGATGGATGGATGGATGGATGGATGGATGGATGGATAGATAGATAGATAGATAGATAGATAGATAGATAGATAGATATGGATGGATAAATATGGATGGATAGATGGATGGATTAGATAGATAGATAGATAGATAGATAGATAGATAGATAGATAGATAGATAGATAGATAGATAGATAGATAGATAGATAGATAGATAGATAGGAAAAAGTGATTTCAGGCTTGCAAGATTCTGGTAATATAACCTTACAATAAACATAGTATTTGTACACATTGTTTGTGTACTCACAAGGTTAATATTAGTTTATGATTTCTGACTGCAAATTAAGTTGTTTGCCAGAATAGAAGGTTTAACTATACATGCACCTTCTTTCAACAGAGACAACATCTTTCTTTCACCAGGTCCTTTTTTGGCAAAACTTAAACTTTTAAAATGCTACACATGGGCAAACTTTCTCACTACAGCCCAGGCTACAGCCAAAGCTTTCCCAACTGCCTATATGATCCTTCTAAGTCTGCACTACTATTAATCTTCTCATCGTTCCTATCACCCAATCTCCTCCCACTTATGACTGTATGACTGTAACCTTGTTGCAGGCAGCCGCCCTGAGTCTTCGGAGAATGGCGGCATATAAATTGAATTAATTAAATTAAATTAAATTAAAATCCTTACGATTTATATTGACTGTTTCCTAGTATGATTCGATTGCTTATTTGTACCCTATGACTATCATTAAGTGTGGTACCTACGATACTTGATGAATGTATCTTTTCTTTTATGTACACTGAGAGCATATGCACCAAGACAAATTCCTTGTGTGTCCAATCACACTTGGCCAATAAAGAATTCTATTCTATTCTATTCTATTCTATTCTATTCTATTCTATTCTATTCTATTCTATTCTATTCTATTCTATTCTATTCTATTCCTATTTCTATTTCTATATTCTATTCTATTTTATTCTATGATGAATGTATTTTTATGATGACTATATTCATGATTTATCACTTATATCTTTTATGTACACTGAGAGCTTATGCGCCAAAGACAAATTCCTTGTGTGTCCAATCACACTTGGCCAATAAAGAATTCTATGTCTATGTTCTATGTTCTTCCAAAACACCCTAATGTATCTTGGAATGCATTGAAGCGATTACGGTCCCTCTCCTTTATACGGAGAACTTGCCTTGACCAAATTTGAAGCCTGGGGGGAGAAATATTGAAACTCTCTGTTAAAATTTAATAGCTGATATGAGATCATGTAGCTGTGTGTGTGAAAACATTAGGAGGAAGCGAGGAACAATCTTTTCTGTTGTACACAAGTAATGTGCAGAGCTCACAGCTGGAACGGAATACAGATTGTTAGTCACCACAGTGTTTCAAGTCATTCCCCAGCAACAGAGGATACTAAGGGCACTGAGAGAGAGAGAGAATGACGGAGTAATTTGTCAGGCGAATTCAAGGAACTTCTGTTCCCTGCATCTTGCCATTCCCTGCCTCATATATTTCAATGCTACCTTCCCGTTTTATACAATAAAAAGAGTGAGAGAGAGAGTGTGTGAAATAGCTCCAGCTTTGCTTTTGAAATCAGTCCAGGGAGCAGCAAATGGAAGGAGTGAGGGAAGAATAGTTGACGGCTTGTGAGGAGGGAGATAGCTAGATGCTAGGTATCTGATTAGAAAGATAGACAGATAGAGAGACAGACAGACAGACAGACAGATATTGGTAGATTGATAGATGATTGATGGATGGTAGGTAGATGATAGGTGGATGATACAGAGAAAGATGGCTGGCTGGTGGCTGGATAGACTGACAGATGGATGGATAGTTAGATTGATTAATTGATGATGGGTAGATAGATAGATAGATAGATAGATAGATAGATAGATAGATAGATGATTGACAGATAGATAATTGATAGATGGATGATAGGTGGATGATAGAGAGAAAGACGACTGGCTGGCTGGATAGATTGACAGATGGATGGATAGTTAGACTGATTAATTGATGGTGGATAGATGGATAGATAGATAGATAAATAGATAGATAGTTGATTGATAGATGATTGATAGATGGATGATAGGAGGATGATAGAGAGAGAGAGAGATAGCTGGCTGGCTGGATAGATTGACGGATGGATAGTTAGATTGATTAATTGATGATGGATGGATAGATTGATAAACAGAAAGACAGATGAATAGGCACAGACAAGCAGACTAAAATGGATGGGGAGGCACTTTGAGATTTGATGGCAAACCAGTTTTCAAGGTCTTGCAAAAAGCCAGCAGGGCTAGGGTGAATCTAATTTCTAGGGAGATAAGGCTGTAGAAAGCAGGCAGAAAATGTAGTCATCTATAACATTGATATGCTTAGAACCTTGAATATTAATTATGGCTTAAGAAGATCAACTAGAAACTTCTGACACAATTGTTTGGATCAGGAACAAGAAATAAAAACCTGAGTAGTGTTAAAAGGACATGATTTACCTATGATAAGTTGCCATCCTATGCAGTAGTGGGTTTCACTTACCTTCGCTACCGGTTCAGAACTGTGAGCATGCATGTGCAGGTGCTCGCTTCACTCACGCATGGCACTTATGTGCATGTGCAGAATGTCTGTGATGATGTCTGGGTGGGTAGGCAGAGCCTCCCACCGTTGATGCTACTGGTTCGCCCGAACTGGGGCGAACTAGTAGAAACCCACCACTGATCCTATGTCTCTTATCATACTGACACCACAAAACTGAAAAAGATGATGTGATCTATCTATCCATCTATCCATCCATCCATCTATCCATCCATTTAAATCTCCATCACTCCATCCATCTCTCCATCCATCCCATCCCATCCCATCCCATCCATTCAGTCTGTCTGTCTATCATCTATCTATCTATCTATCTATCTATCTATCTATCATCTATCCATCCATCCATCCATCCATCCATCCATTTATATCCCCATGACTTCATCTATTTCTCCATCCATCTCTCCATCCATCCCATCCCATCCATCCAGTCTATCTGTCTCTGTCTACCTACCTACCTACCTACCTACCTACCTATCTACCTACCTATCTACCTACCTACCTATCTGTCATCTATTTATGCTCAAAAATCTACTGTTTTAAATCTTCCTCTAATATGCTTGTGGAACAGATGATGTACTAGTTGGTGGAAGCTTTGAATAGCATTATATGACCCCAACACTCTTCTTCTAACATTATTTTGATTTATCTCCTTCCTTCATTTATGTTTGGTGATGATAAAATAGAGGTGGAAAAGATGCATCACAATGTGAAGCATGTTTTTCCCTTCCAGGTGTTCATCTGTCATGATGCATATTTCACTTTTTTTTCTCCTTGATGAGAGGGATTAAATTTCTATCTTTTACTGCATCCACAAGCCATTTGTATAGTCTTCATCTAGCCCCAAACCAAGGAAGATCCATCAAGTTCAATGAGAGCTTCCTTACCTGCCAAATTTGAACTATGGCAGTTATGAACAATACTTGTCTTTCCCGTTAGCACCAAATCTGATTCAAATTGCACAGAGTTGGAAGACATCTTGACTTTAACCAAATAATGTCTTTCATATGGCATATTGAGAACTAAGATCCATCTTCTTATCATAATAGTGGTTCAAGGTGTTGGTTTTTGTCTTCATGGCATGGAACCAAGTTATCTGAGGAGACATCTCATCCCAATGGAATTGTTGTACTCACACTGACTGAAGTGGCATGCTACAGACCCCTTCGGTCAAGGAATCCTGGCTGCTAGCTTCCAGAAGAGTCTTTTCTGCCAGAGCTCCCACCCTCTTGAACAGGGGTCTTCAAACTTAAACACTCAAAAGAGACATTTGGACCTGTTTCCCACAGAAAAGAAAACACCGGGAGCCACAAAACCCTCCCTGTGCCTGACTATTTCTTGAGCGGCCATAAAACTAGCATATGTAGTTGAATTAAACATTCTGTATTCTTCTGAAGCTTTTCTTTTCTTGGATTTATCCATGGTTGCCCTACCCGGGGTTGAAAAGCTCAATAAATCGTGTGCTGGCGGGTGTCGCACATTGGTGGTTGTGACACATATTTTGAATGACAGGGAGCTGCAGCAGAGGAGTGAAAGAGACACATGTGGCTCCAGAGCTGTAGGTTGCTGACCCCTGCTCTGGAACAACGTCCTACCTATAAATGAGTATTTTAATTTAAACTGTAATAACACAAGGGCTATCAATAGATTCAAACTCAATGTAATTTGCTCTAATCTTGATTGTATGACTTCTGCAATAACGTAGTAAATGTCCGGAACACTCTACCTGATCGTGTTGTTAGTCTCTCTAATCCCCAAACCTTTTACCTTAAACTGTCTACCATGGACCTTTCACGTTTCTTAAGAGGTCCCTAAGGGGGCTTGCATAAGGCGCACCAGCGTGCCTACCATCCCTGTCCTACTGTCCCCATATATATGTAATCATTCTATATGTTTATGGCTATGTTTTGCTTATTTATTTCCTTTTATATGTGTCCATGTCTATGTCTATACTGTTACTTGTTTCCTTGTACTTGTTGACAAATAAACAAATACAAACAAACAAACAAACAAATAAATAAATAAATGTGTCACCAAGATGAGATCTGCACCCACCCTCCTGACCTCCAGTAAAGCCATAGCTATGCCAATTAGCTCGGGGCTCTGTGGGGTGTGTCTTGTAAAGGTGGTTAATGAATTAAGATAAGACCCCAATTTTTTTTTTTTAATTTGATTTATATGCCGCCCTTCTCCGGTGACTCAGGGAGGCTTACAATGCGCTAAGCAATAGCTTTCATTCTTTTGTATATATATATATATATATATATTTTAAATTTGATTTATATGCCGCCCTTCTCCGGAGACTCAGGGCGGCTTACAATGCGTTAAGCAATAGCCTTCATACTTCTGTATATTTATACAAAGTCAGCTTATTGCCCCCACAACTGGGTCCTCAATTTACCTACCTTAGAAAGGATGGAAGGCTAAGTCAACCTTGAGCCTTGGCGAGATTCGAACCTGCAGTAATTGCAGGCAGCTGTTCTTAATAACAGGGTACTTTAGACCACTGTACTACCAAGGCTCTTTATAAATTTATTTATAAATTTATTTATTTATTTATTTATTTATTTATTTATTTATTTATTTATTTATTTATTTGTTTAATCTAATTTTTATACCGCCCTTCTCCCAAAGGACTCAGGGAGGTGCACAGCCAAAGATAAAACAAACACATATATAAAATTTAAAAGCAATTTAAAAACATATTAAATAATTTGGCCCTGACATCATTAAAAAACAAAAACAACCCCCTAAAATTAATGTTTAGGCCAGCCCAGTTTGTTGGAACAATAACGTCTTGAGGGCACGGCGAAAGGTGCGTAGGTCAGGGATCATCCGTATCTCTGGGAGCAATTCATTCCAGAGGGATGTCAGGGACAGAAAGTGAGTCCTTATAACAGGATAAGAATCATGAGGGTGAAAGGGATGAAGTTTATTTTGCTCTGGGAGCAGTGGAGGAGCAGAGTAGGCTCACAGGCAGCCCGGCGAAAGCTGACAGAAATTGTTTATATAATTCCTCCAATTTGTTCCTCTTAATGAAACAGCATAAGGTTTCGAGTGAGTGTTAATTAACACAAGAGTGCCTGTCTAACAATTCTGCCTGTTTTTCTTTTTCTTTTTTAAAGAAGGTTTCCTTGCCCAGATCGATGGCAGACTGCATGGGGATCAACTGGCATTACTGGGACTTTAGAAAATTACCTTTTTTGTAAAAAAAAAAAAAAAAAAAAAAAAAACATCCTAGATTTCTCAATTGCACAATCACCTTTTCACCAATCTCCATGGCACATTTCATCTCCTGGAAAGTAAGACAGAGAAAAGTTGATTAATGCAAGAGCTCTCCATTCCATTAGCTTAAGCCAGTCAGCTCTGACCATTAATAATTACAATATTGCCATGCTTCCCATCTGATTGTCAGGTTCCAAGAAATGCACCAGGGATGAAATGCTACCGATTCAGACCAGTTTGCTCGAACCGGTGGTAAAAAACATTACCGGTTTGGGTGAACTGGTATTTCCGATGATCAGCTGTGCAATGATCAGCTGTGCCGCACAATTTATATTTGCTAGAAAGCAGGAAATCCTGCTTTCTAGCAAATCTAAACTGCAGGGCACAGCTGTTCCCCCCTCGCTGTTCTACTTACTTTTGCAGATGCAGAAAAGGCTTCTTAATCCTTTTTCAGTGCTGCGCAGTAGGTCCTGTGGTGCGCATGCTTGTGAAGCATGAATTTGGGGTACACCACGCATGTGCCCGCGAAGCAAACTGGTAGCAAAGTGAACTAGTAGCAGACTTAAGAGCATTCCACCTCTGTAATGCACCCATCACAAATTGGACTCCGAGGCATTTCGTTTACTCAAAGAAGAAATTTATTTAGATACATCATCTTGGCACTAACTGGTGGAAAGCCAGTACTAAAAGTCCCCGGGCTTTCCACCCCACTATAAGTAAGAGTTTCTCGGTTTTCCAAAACAATATGTCAACATTGTCCAACCAGGTTGAGGGCTGGTTACTTGGCAACTTCACTCCTCCTCCTCTGGTTAGCCAGCCGTTGGAATGTATCTGACTCATTGGCTAGCTATGGTGCTTTGGTTGAAGACTCCATCCACCTCAGCTCTCTGTGTCAAGCTGAATTCATGCGAGAATACACCAGGTTATAAACAATCCCACAACCCGGTCAGATTCAGGCTTGACACTGATGACCATTAAAAAATATAATTTTTAGTACTAGACCATATCCCAGTCAAGGAACTACCAACTCAGACAAACCACAGAATAGTAAAACAACAACCTAATCAGGGAACCAGCAAGAACACTCTCATCAACGCTGGCAGGGCAAGCCACTAGAAAATAAAAAGAGAGCACACTCTATTCCCTTTAGCACTGATGATGTTACCTAGTTGGGTCATGAAAACCACCAAGCTCAGAGAGCACCAAGGACTCCATAATAAGTAAATAAATGAGATAATGTCTGCCCTACCAAAAAGGGCCCTGCAAGCTACTGTATATATAAACAGGGATTTAACCCCACTGCCTTCTAGCACTGATGTTGTTACCAAGCTTGATAATGAAACATCTGTGAGAAAACAACCAAGCTCAGACGTTAGGGGCCACATTAAACACTATTTTACTCTAGAATTTTAAAGATAGTCTATGCCCTGTTTTGCTTTCCCTTTTTTCTTCTCCTTCTCTTCCCGGAGACTGTATCTCCAGCCCTTGTTGAAAGAGAAAGGGGAGAAACAATGCCAGTGAACTTTTTGGCTACTTCTTGACATTGGAGATTGAATCTTCCTTCTCCTTGGTGAAATGTTCCACCTGACTGGAAACCCTGATAAGATCAAGTTTGCAATTGTGCATTGATTTATAAAGGTGTTCAGCTGAAATTCATTTCCCCCCCCCTTAAAATTAAGGCAATGTACTTCAGCGTGGGATGGGCTAAAATATACCTTTATTTTATATATGTTAAATACTGAAAGATGGCTACTGTCAGGCTTCATTTGTTTTTGGACATTCACATATTATATTGAGAATTGATAACAACACAAGGAAGTTTAAACCAAGAACCATATTATCCTCAAAATCTTGGATTTTTTTCCCCCAAGATCCATTCTGAAGGTTTTTGCTGAATTGTACATTTTTGTTAATATAATAAAAGCTCTTATAATTTAAAGATGTAGGAAAAAAGGTGTATGAGAAAAAAACCATATATATTGATGATACGTACCAGCCTCTTGTCTGGAATGGTATAGTTGAGCAGGGAGTTGGACTAGAAGACTCCAAGGTCCCTTCCCACTCTGTTATTCTGTGCTGACTTTTATTTAAGGAGAGAATTAGAGGGATGCAGTGACTCAGTGGCTAAGACACTGAGCTTGTTGATCGAAAGGTCGGCAGTTCAGCGGTTCGAATCCCTAGTGCCGCGTTAACGGGGTGAGCTCCCGTTAGTTGTCCCAGCTCCTGCCAACCTAGCAGTTCGAAAGCACGTAAAAAATGCAAGTAGAAAAATAGGGACCACCTTTGGTGGGAAGGTAATAGCGTTCCGTGCGCCTTTGGCATTGATTCATGCCGGCCACATGACCATGGAGATGTCCTCTGACAGTGCTGGCTCTTTGGCTTTGAAATGGAGATGAGCACCGCCCCCTAGAGTCGGGAATAACTAGCACATATGTGCGAGGGGAACCTTTACCTTTAATGAGAAATAGATGAAGGCTATGTGGTGCTCCTGTCCACCCTCATTTGTGGTCCTGATTTATTTTTGAGCATGTGCTGAACCAAGATCAAATAGATGTCACTTTCTTTTTTCCTCCATTCATCTCCTAGATGCTGGCATCAAATTTTCAATATTCTCTACAGCATTATTGCAAAAGCAGGGAACATTTCACTGATGCAGTAGGGCATCTGGTGAACGTGGTTAAGTATTTCCTTTGTGAAGGAATTACAGAGAACTGGCCAAAAAAAAAAAAAAAAGAATATGGATAATGAGAAGAGAAATTGTTCTCCACATCAAGTTTCAAGCAGCCAGTGAAATCTCAGTGTCTGTGAAAAGAATAAAGGAACTTGTTATCTTCCTGGAGATGGGACATGGAGTTGGCTGCTTGGTGGAATGTTACAAAGCTTTGCCTACAATGGTGCACAATATCTGTATTTATAAATAAATGGAGTGGAGTGGAGTGGAGTGGAGTGGAGTGGAGTGGAGTGGAGTGGAATGGAATGGAATGGAATGGAATGGAATAGAATAGAATAGAATAGAATAGAATAGAATAGAATAGAATAGAATAGAATAGAATAGAATAGAATAGAATAGAATAGAATTAGAATAGAGGTAGCATAGAAGTGGAATAGAATGGAATGGAATGGAATGGAATGGAATGGAATGGAAGAGAACAGAACAGAACAGAACAGAACAGAACAGAACAGAACATAACATAACATAACATAACATAACAGAACATTCTTTATTGGACAAGTGTGATTGGACAAGCAAAGAATTTGTTTCCGGTGCATAAGATCTCAGTGTACATGCAAGCAAACAAAGTGACAAATCATAAATCATAAGATACAACCAACAAGCAATAGTCATAAGATACCAATAGGAGTAGGTAATAGGAAAGGTCCATAGTCAAATACTATCCAAATACTATAAAATGCAAACACGTCACAAGAGAATGCCTTTAAAAGAAGACCATCCCTCCCTCTTACATTCTCTTCTCTTCTCTCTCCCTCCCTCTCTCTCTCTCTCTCTCTCTCTCTCTCTCTCTCTCTCTCTCTCTCTCTCTCTCTCTGTGTGTGTGTGTGTGTGTGTATGTGTGTGTGTTTAATAACAGTAGCAGAGACTGCCTTTGGTAAACAGCAGCCCTCTTCCTCTTGATATTTCCTATGTATGCCCTGCCCCTTTGATTTGGACTTTGCTTCAAAAGATCCTAAACTTCAGATGGAGCAGAACTGGGTGGATTACACAGTGCAGTGCTCCTACTAGGCCTCAGCTATGTCTGTCATTTCTAATTGAATGACTCAGTGTCACGGGGAACTGAGTTCAATACATCCCGCCTTAATGGCAGTGACGAACTGAAAGCCAGATCTCAGCTCTTGTTCATGTTTTTTCACCGGAGTTGAAATCTCACACATACGGGTTATTCCACATGAGCAAACTCTGGAATCAAGAAAGGTGTAGGCATGTTTGGTGCAGCGATTCCCCTGTTGATGCAGCATTTCATTTATTTAGCAAGGTTCTCCTGCTATTACTTGGGATCTGTGTTTTTGGGGGTTTTTTTATTTTGTTTTTTTAAAAAATGTCTCTTTTCTTCTTTTTTCTACATCTCCACTTTTTCTTCAGGTTTCAGTGTCTGCTCATCTGTTTCACAGTGTACTTTACAAAGCAGTCGTAGCAAAGTATAGATGAGTATCCTTCAGGGGTGAAATGCTGCCAGCTCGCGGATAGAGCTGGTAGTGCCGGCAACGAGTTGGATACCCGCCAATGGTGGGTTTCAAATTTTTTTACTACTGGTTCTGTGGGAGTGGCTTGGTGGGCGTGGCATGGCTTGGAGGGCAGGGCAGGGGAAGGATACTGTAAAATCTCCAGTCTCACCCCACTCCAAGGAAAGGATACTGTAAAATCCCCATTTCCTCCAGATCAGCTAGGACTCGGTAGGCAGAGAATAGATGGGGGCGGGGCCAGTCAGAATTTTTACTACCGGTTGTCTGAACTACTCAAAATTTCTGCTACTGGTTCTCCAAAACTGGTCAGAACAGAGAAAAGAAGATCTATCTGACATGATTACAATATTTGAGGGGACTGCCACAAAGAGGAGGGGTCAACTTATTTTCCAAAACACCAGAAGGTGAGATAAGAAACAATGGATGGAAACTAATGAAGGAGAGAAGCAACCTGGAATTAAGGAGAAACTTCCTAACAGTGAGGACAATTAACCAGTGGAACAGCTTGCCTCCAGAAGTTGTGGGTGCTTCACCACTGGAGGTTTTTAAGAAGAGACTGGACAGTCACTTGTCTGAAATATCTCCTGCTTGAGTAGGGGGCTGGACCTTAGAAGACCTCCAAGGTGTCTTCCAGCTCTATTCAGATTGAAGCTTAGAATGGCCAGATTTTGGTGGCACAATAGATAGATAGATAGATAGATAGATAGATAGATAGATAGATAGATAGATAGATAGATAGATAGATAGATAGACAGACAGACAGACAGACAGACAGACAGACAGACAGACAGACAGATAATAGGTAGGTAGGTAGGTCTTATTTGGGGGGAAATACAGTACTAAATGCCTCCATCTGCTGACTATCTTAACTGGGGCTTATTTTTGGAGTAGGGCTTATATTACAAGCATCCTGAAAATCATGTCAGGGCTTATTTTCCAGTTGGGTCTTATTTTCAGGGCAAACAGGTAAATGATAGAGCGATAGAGCAATAGAGCAATAGGTAGATAGAGCAATAGAGATAGATAGATAGATAGATAGATAGATAGATAGATAGATAGATAGATAGATAGATAGATAGACAGACAGACAGACAGACAGACAGACAGACAGACAGACAGACAGACAGACAGACAGACAGACAAGAGAGTGGGAGAGAGAGAGGAAGGAAGGAAGGAAGGAAGGAGAAAGAAAGAAAGAAAGATAGATAGATAGATAGATAGATAGATAGAGATAGATAGATAGATAGATAGATAGATAGATAGATAGATAGATAGATAGATAGATAGATAGATAGATAGATAGATAGATACAGCACAGAGGAAAATAAAGCTAGTATGGACAAAGAGCAGAGCTAATC
Organism: Pantherophis guttatus; assembly: GCF_059756535.1. Taxonomy (NCBI): domain Eukaryota; kingdom Metazoa; phylum Chordata; class Lepidosauria; order Squamata; family Colubridae; genus Pantherophis; species Pantherophis guttatus. The sequence goes on along the minus strand of NC_142074.1, from coordinate 18,353,445 downwards.
CAAAGGCTGATTCAGACCTTAGGTTCATGTGTCCTCTTGTCTAAAGACATGTACATTTCATCTGGAGATCATGAACATGCTTTTCACCATGTCTTTTTCTTTTGACTCCAAAGTGCCTGGAAGGAAGAGTGAGAAAATTAAAGAGACAAAGAAGCAAAACCAGAAATGTCCTGTAACACATGCATGCCTTAAATGGCAGTAATTGCCATGTCTGCGGCTCTGTCTTGTCTTCCTCCCCCTGACGCCTCTGTCTGTTTTATTTTAGAAAAGATAAGCTAGATGCAAACATTTTCACAGTTTGGGTCTATGTGTGCAGGAATACTCAATTTATTTCCGGGAACCGCAAGCAGCAAGGGTTATAATAGAATCTGCAGTATTATGAAAAGTGAAAGAAATGATAGTTTGCAAGCTGTGAAAATAGTTTTTGAATAATTTAGTATCCCTATAATTTACTTCAGGGAGCCCTTCCCCCCCTCTTCCTTCCCTCCAGTTATGTCACTTTCTTTCATTTCATTTCATTTTATTTTAAATCGAAGATGTTAATCCAGACTTCTGCCTGGAAATGCAACGAGACTATTTTTTAAAAGAGAGAGAGAGGAAGAGAGAGAGAGAAAGAGAGAGAGAGGAAGAGAGAGAGAGAAAGAGAGAGAGAGAAAGAGAGAGAGAGGGAAGGAGAGAGAGAGAAAGAGAGAGAGAAAGAGAGAGAGAGAGAGAGAGAAAGAGAGAGAAAGAGAGAAAGAGAGAGAAAGAGAGAGAAAGAAGGAGAGAAAGAGAGAAGGAAGGAGAGAGAGAGAAAGAGAGAAAGAAGGAGAGAAAGAGAGAAAGAGAGATAAAGAGAAAGAGAAAGAGAGAGAGAGAGAGAAAGGAGGGAAAGAGAGAAAGTGAGAAAGAGAGAGAGAGAAAGAGAAAGAGAGAGAGAGAAAGAGAAAGAGAGAGAGAGAGGAAGAGAGAGAAAGAAAGAAAGGAGGGAAAGAGAGAAAGTGAGAAAGAGAGAAAGAGAGAGATAAAGAGAAAGACAGAGAGAGAGAGAGAGAAAGGAGGGAAAGAGAGAAAGTGAGAGAGAGAGAGAGAGAGAGAGAGAGAGAGAGAGAGAAAGAGAAAGAGAGAGAAAGAGGAAGAAAGAGAGAGAGAGAGAGAGAGAAGAAAGGAACAGCCTTTGTGAATGTATGCAATGTGCAGGAAGTATTTGTTTATCAGGAGGCGCTGGGTTGCTAATTCGTTAGTTACTCACCTAAGCAAGCAAATAACACTGAAAGGATGAGGTTATTACCTAGAGATGGGATGAGGGGTCCAGAAAGGTAACATGTTCCCGTTGCAGGTTAATAGCCAATGGCTTCAAGGGAAGGTGGTTTTGACTGGAAATACAAAAAGACTTACCTAATGGATGAAAGATCTAGGAATCTAGAAAAACCTAGAAGACACATACCGACTAAAGAAATGAAGTCATAATTTCATGCTGTCTAGAACGTGTCTGCTTTCTTTTTCTCTCCCCCCCCCCCCAACTTCATTTTAGCTTCGGTTTGCCCCTGTTGTTGTTGTGCCTGTTGTTGCCATGGAAACGCAGCTGTCTAGGCAGCTGTAGTAAGTGTCTTTCAGATTCCACCCCCCCCCTCCCTCTCCTTTCCTGGTTTATCAAGAGGAGAGAAGTTGGGGATGAGAGGATAGGAAGGAAGGTGTAAATGGGAAGAAGGAATAACCTTGAGGAACAGGAGGAAAAGACTGTTACCAAGACAATGATCAGATAAAAGAATTCTGAAAGAGTCCTGGGCAGAAGTACAAACCATGCAAAGCATTTTACAGAAGACCATCCTTACTTGTCCTGAAGATAAAGGAAAGGAAGAGAGGTGCATTCAGACGGGCAAAATTCTGTTACTTGCAAATCTATTTTATAAACATGCAAGGTATATAAAAAGCTGTGTTAGCCTTTATGACTTTGGCTTTCTAGTCAAGGAAGGAACGGTCCGTCCCTTCCTTCCTTGACCAGAAACAAAAGACATGGAGGGAGCGAGGGAGGGAGGGGAGAGAGAGAGAGATAGGGAGGGAGGGAGGAAAGGAAGGAAGGGAGGAAAGGAGGGAGGGAGGGAGGGAGGGAGGGAGAGGGGGAAGAAGGAAGGGAGGAAGGAGAGAGGAAGGGAGGTAGGAAAGGAGGGAGGGAGGGAGAAGGAAGGAAGGAAGGATCTTAATTTAAACAAGGATCACAGAAGGGGAAAGGTGGAAGGAAGGAAGATAGGAAAGGAGAGGGGGAGGGAGGATCTTAATTTAAACAAGGATGTCAAAGGGAGGGAGGGAGGGAGAAGGGGAAGGAAGGAAGGATCTTAATTTAAACAAGGATCTTAGAAGGGGAAAGGAGGGAAGGAGAGAGGGAGGGAGGGAGACGGGGAAGAAGGAAGGAAGGAGAGAGGAAGGAAGGAAGGAAGGAAGGAAGGAAGGAAGGAAGGAAGGAAGGAAGGAAGGAAGGAAGGAAGGAAGGAAGGAAATTGGAGCTGTTTAATGTGCAAGAGATTTTCAGCAGAAACAATATTCTGAAAAATATTCTGAAAAGATAGAATACAAGAAAAGACTAACCTATCAAATAATCCAGAATATTGGTGAATCTGATATTGCTGGTCTCTGAAAATTTATTCCATGTATTCCAATGTTGCAATCTCCGAATAGAAACAGTTTTGTCAGGTTAACAACAGAGGAGAAAAATTATGTTGTTGTTTTTTCTCTCCAGCTGTAGTACTCAACATGGTTGTTGGTTGTTGTTTTTTTTCTACAAAAACCATGAGAATATTCGATTTAGAAGCCTGACTTGAAAGTTATCTGATTAAATCTCCAAATCTAATTGATCTTCCAAATTGACTTTGTGAATTGAACTATCAAATTGAATTGGATTCCTCTGGAGCGATTTGGCACATCACACAAATCGTCCATTTTTGAAATGGAATTAGAAGCAGGGAATCCAATCTACTTGATTCGATTATTCGTTTCAGATGTCTGAACTGAACGGATTTTCTAAATCCATTTGACGGTTCAGATCACATCAAATCCATTAACCAAATCAACAACTTTCAATTGGGCCTGACTTGATTCACACAGGTCTTACTTTTCACTCGCGATAGCAAGGATTATGCTTAAGGTTTGCAAAATAGGTTTTTAGTACGGCCTTAAAAAGAAGCATATCACTCTTATGTTGAATTTTGCAGCCATCATGCTATAAATCTCATATTTATTTATTTATTTTATTTTTATTCATTTATTTATTTCATCAAGCATGTATTTTATGACATATACAAGTGTAAACATAATTATAAATACATGAAAAGGATATGAATAAAAGAAAACATTAGGACAGGGATGGTAGGCATGCTGGTTCTTTTATGCACGTCCCTTACAGACCTCTTAGGAATGGGGTGAGGGCTACAGTAGACACTCTAAGGTTAAAGTTTTGGGGATTTGGGGAAGAAACCACACAGTCAGGTAGTGCATTCCAGGCATTGACAACTCTGTTACTGAAGTTGTATTTTCTGCAGTCTAGTTTGGATCGGTTTACCATGAGTTTGTATCTATTGTATGCTCTTGTATTGTTTTGGTTGAAGCTGAAGTATTCATTGGGTGGTAGGACATTGTAGCAGATGATTTTATGTACTATGCTTAGGTCGGATCGAAGATGGCGAAGTTCTAAGTTGTCTAAGTCCAAAATTTTGAGTCTGGTGGCATAAGGTATTTTGTTACGAGCAGAGGAGTGGAATATTCCCTAAGGAAGATGATCTGTAATAGCAAATATCAGACTGTGTCAGCTGTTGTTACAGATTTCAGGAGTTATATCACTTGAAAAACCTAAATCCGGCAAATATATGTGTATATGCTTTCATATCCAGGAATTTTTATTGCTGTAATATTTTGAGATTCTGTACCTGTCAGCTGCACCAGTTTGGCTAGCATTACGCTATTTTCATGTAAGTTTGACTCACAAAAGGGATATAAATAATAACACAGTGCATTATTTTTAACACATAGGCCCTTGTATGAGCAAAGTGGCTTTTGATGGACGTTTAGTCCTTCCACAATAAAGTTGAAGGAAAGATTCATCCTAGTTTTCTGGCTTGTCAAGCTTACAGCTTTGGTCATCATTGAGTTGTTCTTTCTTTCATTTGATTGATTCTCAACAATCTGTATGGCAGTTTTCAGAAAATAGCAAGGAATAATAATAATAAAAAAATCCCCTTAAAGCTATTACAAGCAGTCAATGATTAATGAACATTCTTCAAAAGTGTGCAAGTCAGTAATAGACCAGCCAAACACTGAGTGAACCATAACTTTCACTAACTAGCAATAACTGGAATGCATGTATGATTTTATGTTTTTAAGAGTTTACAGGTTGCGGGTGGACTTTCTAAGGATAAAGAAGAATTACTCAAAATAGAAAGAAAGTAGAAATGTTCAGTTAAATTAAGTTAGTTGGAAACTATTAGTTTACGAATTTGCATGCTTAAAAAAGAGAAGCTCTGGTGGTTATGGAGATGGAGATTGAGATGGAGGAGAAGGAGGAGGAAGAGGAGGGGAGGAGGTGGAGGGGAGGAGGAAGAGCAGGAAGAGGACAGGGAGGAGGAGGAGGAAAGGAGAAGGAGGAAAGGAGGAGGAGGGGAGGAAGAGGAGCAGGAAGAGGAGGAGGAGGAGGACAGGGAGGAGGAGGAGGAGGAGGGGAGAAGGAGGAAAGGAGAAGGAGTGGGAGGAGGAGGAAGAGAAGGGGGAGGAGGAGAAAAATGATTTCCCAAATTACATTTTTTTGTAAAAAATGTACAAAAGTGGATGACCCAAGCGAATACGATATTGTTTATCTCAATTGTTGGGATCCCAACAATTGACAAAGTTTTGGGAAAACAGTTAAAGTTTTCAGCCCCAAGCGAGTAGAATTGCTTTCTGTGTTAGAAAGTTGGGGATTTATCCCTAGCTCAGTTTATCTTTGGAATTAGGCGTCTTTTTCTAGTTTCACCTTTTTAGGTGCTCACCATTGCTCAACTTCTCGTTCATCTTCTCCTACTTCCTGTCAACCTTCACTTTTACAACACAGGGCCTGAGTTGAGAGCCAAGATGGAATTAACCCCATTCAACTGTTCCATTTCAGGCTTATGAAATTAGCTTAGTTATTGAATGAGGCAGATGGCAAGAAGAGTTGAATAACTAGGTTTAGTGGCCCATGGAACACTACACAGAAAGGCTATTCATTCAAGTCCTGTGAAAGTAAACTCTGATTCCACAAGGATGTTATCACGCAAGAAGTTGTGTTTACTCGTCCTTTCTCTCAGTGGCAACTTCTAGCAGAGCTTATGGATGTTTACAGTGTTCAAAAGCAATTACTTTATCTGGAGAAACCAGACTGATTTGGAACATGTACTCATTCCGCCGAGACCTCCTTTCCCAATTATTGTTGTTGTTGCTGTTTGGCTTTCTCAGGCAAAAAAAACAACAACTTTACTTTAGTTGTGTTTCTAGCCACTGACACATGCAAAGTCAATTTTGGATGCCTTTGTTGTTTATCCTACTATGGATTGGAAACCCAGGGAAAAAAAGAAGGAGTTGATAAACTACGCAAGTCGTGGTCAACTTGTTTGTTGTGTTGCAAAGTTGCCTTGATCCTTCTATCCTACTCTTGTGACATTTGAAGAGTTTCTTGTTCTTAGTATTTCACCTGCTTAGCTACAAGGTCCATTTATTTCTCACTGTGTTTGTCTAGTTCTTACAGTGAAGCTTATCAGGACATGGTGTGACAAGAGAAGTGGCTTTTATATATATATATATAACCTGTCTGTCACAGAGCTTGATGCTTATTAGGGCTAAAACAGAGTGACCAGTCCAAATTTCCTGAAGGTCCATTCATCCATAAGGAGGAACTAGAACCTAGATTTCCCATTCATAGTCCAACAAATTAATCACTATAACTCAGGGGTGAAATCCAATTTTTTTTCTCTACCGGTTCTGTAGGCGTGGCTTGGTGGGTGTGGCAGGGGAAGGATATTGCAAAATCTCCATTCCCACCCCACTCCAGGGGAATGATACTGTAAAATCCCCATTCCCACCCCACTCTGGGACTAGCCAGAGTCTCCAAACTACTTAAAATTTCCGCTACCGGTTCTCCAGAACCTGTTAGAACCTGCTGGATTTCATCCCTGCTATAACTATTATGGCTAGAGAGCCCCCATGTTTTATTCTACTTAATTTATGTTGTCCCCAATTCGGGTCTGAGCCTGGTGCCTAAGCCAATGATGGACATCAGACACGAGGTGCAGGTTTTCTGATTGCTTTTTATTGGAGTACTCCAAGGAAAAGGGCTCTTGGCCAAAATGGCATGAACCAAGAACAAAGGATTAAGTAAGCTTTATACATTTGCACTAAAGGAAAAGGTGGGACAAGGCGAGATAATAAAAAATATCATCTAATAAACATTTTAGTAATAATTCTACAATTTCTTCTATTGGTCTCTAGCTGTCTCCATTCCTAAGCCTTGGTTAATGGATGCCCCAGGAGTTATCTAATGCACATTGTATTGGCTGCAGGCCATCTCTATTCCTAACTTTTAGCTGAGGTCTGCAAGTTGCCTAACTCTTTGTTACTTTTATCAGCTTTCCAACTACCCAGAATTGTTACAAGATATACACGTGCATATTTCCTGTAGATAAGCATTCTTTGTTCTTGCCAGACACACTCCACAATTACAGGCTTCCTGATTTACTTTCAAATGTGTGTCATGACCTGGCTTTATTTTAACATACAGCCCATCATCTAGGCCAGTGTTTCTCAACCTTGGCCATTTGAAGATGGGTGGACTTCAACTCCCAGAATTCCCCAGCCAACAAGCCTAGACCATATCATCTTTTAAGAATAAATTTAGGCTCCATTTTAAGTGCTGAATTTAGGGATTTTCTCCGTCTTCCTCAGTCTATGGGGGAATGTCTCAGTGCAGATTAGATTAGTTCACTTTTTTATAGAGAGAGATCAAAAATGGAACCAAAAGATCTATTTCTCTGGAACTTTTGGTGTAGAAGAGAGGAAAGTTGAACAATCATGATTAATTTTGCTTTCTCAAGAAAGAACATCAGATTCCCCCACCCCTAAAATTACATTCCCCCCGCCCTAGGTTGCCTAATAATTAGTAAACAAATTAACAGCTCCAACAAGATCCAACAAAATTGCTTCCAGACCTACAAGATTCTGCTAGTGTTACCCCATAATGATGAGTCCAACTTACTCTGGCGTTCCTCCATGTGAATCGAAATGTTCACATACGAGGTTCTATTGTGCTTTTCAGTGCAGAGTTTAATTTCAATGCCAAGATATTGTTGATTTGGTTTTAGCTTGTCTCTATAGATTCTGTTGCAAGGACCGAGCTTCAAAACGATTATCAGACCATTTCAGCACCAAAGCCCTTTTGGATGAGGCCTCGGTGAATTTCTTAGTCGAAAGTGATTTGAAATCTGGACCTCCCCTATCCGAGCTCACCACACTAATCAGAAGGACAGATGTTGTCAATCATATATTAAGAAGATTGTGATCTAATTAATAGAATGACATAATTATTGGCCAAAGTAGACAATGCAGACTGAAGAAAACGATGTGTGTGCTTTTACCTTGCAGTCTATCCTTCTCCTGTATTTAATGCTCTTTATGTGGAAACAGATAATTGTGCAGACAGTGCTGCAGTGAAGACATTTCTCCACATTGTGGCTTATTAATTATTTGCTACGCATCTGAGGATTAGGTTCATTATAGTCTCTTGCAGAAAACACTATTAATATTCAGCACAGCTGAGAACTTGTAATAAACAAACTGAATTAACAAAGCTATTAAGTTTCTTTACATACATGGTTTATTTGAAAAGCATTGCCTCCTAAGATCTAATCATAACATTTCTCTTTTATACTTCAAACATGTCAAGGATATCAGCTATATATTATTCTTTCACCATCGTTTTTCTTTTCCTCCCTTTAAATGTATGCATAGTTTTGCAAAGTGAGGAGCACAATGAGAACTAAAAATAGGGCTAGATACTTCAACTAACTAATTACAGTTTGACTCTAGGAAGGTAGACATTTTTGTCTTTCAATGCCCTCCAAAACTGACGTCCCAGCTCTTCTTCTTCTTTGTGGTACGTGGCCCAAGTTTTTCATATCTGTGGGGATCTTTCTTTATGTTCTTCTTTATAATGAACCATTATAGAGAATAGCAGGGGACAAGTGTCTAGCTAGCCTGTTTTCCTGAAAATAAGACCCAACTGTAAAATAAGGCCTAGCATGATTTTTCAGAATGTTCATAATATAAGCCCTACCCCCAAAATAAGCCCCAGTTAAGATCGTCAGCAGACAGAGGCGTTTAGTATTGTATTTTCCCCAAAATAAGACCTAACTGGAAAATAAGCCATAATGAGTCTTTTGAAGCAAAAATTAATGTAAGACCCGGTCTTATTTTGGGGGAAACACTGTGCTTCCCCAAAAATAAGACCCTGTCTTATTTTTTATTTTATTTTTTTGAAATAAGTGCTTGGCCTTATTTTCAGGGAGGTCTTATTATTTTGGGGTTGTGGGGAGCAAGATGGGGCTCCTCTTGCCGTCTTACCTGAGTTCCAGCTCTGTCTCCCTAACCCTAACCAGAGGAAATGGTGGGGACCAGCTGTGCATGTGGTTAAATATTTTTGGGGAGGGCTTATTTTTGAGGCGCCTTATTTTAGCGCATGTGCTCAAAAGCCCAATTGGGGTTATTATCAGGGGATGTCTTATTTTCGGGGAAACACAGTAGAGGCAGAGAATCAGACAGCTTTAATGCATAAACATGCAAGAATCATGTTTGGACAAGTTTTGGATTGCATTTACACAGTCTTGTGTCTGTTTGTTCAAGAAAGTGACTAAGAGTTACTAGAGGACAGAAAAACCATCAGAGTTAGGGTACAGCCCATAAGACATTTGCAATTCAATCAGGACATGAAGCAATGGATGGAAGCTCATTCAGAGGGAGATCCAACTTGGAAATAAGGAGGAATTTCATGACAACGAGAAGGAATAATCAATTGAACAGTTTCCCCCCTTAGAGTTGTGGGTGCTGCATCACTGGAGATTTTTCAAGACAAGATTAGGCAACCCTTCGTCTGGAATGGTGTAGTGACCCCTGCGTTGGACAGGGACGTTGGACTTGAAGATTTCCAAGTTCCCTTCAGCCCTATGACTGTATGACTGTTTGCAATCACTGGCAAATGCCAGACACTAAATAGCATTTTATCATTAATATATTTATGATCGATTTCCTAATCCTGAATTATTTTGTTCTTCTGGATCTCCTGAATGGAGCCCTTTCCCCCCCTATTTTCAATTTCTATAAATCTTAGGCGTCACCTTAATGACACTTTTTCTAAAACAAAAGGCAGAAAAAAATAGGTGGTTGTTGGATCAACATTACACGTTCAGTAACCAAATTTTTCCTTAGCAACCACGAGCAAGTACATACTTGGGTTCTATCTAGCCTTGTGGACGGTCCACCAAAGATTTAAAACTATTCTAACGTCGACCCAAGCTGTTGCTACAGATCTAGCTAATTAATAATAAACGACATTTGACTGGAGGTCTAGGCTCCAGAAGTGAAAACTTATGTACAAATTAATGGGTTGACCTCATATTAACAGGTTAATGTGATTTTCCTCTCTCTCATTAGTGGTTGATCTATTTTTGTTTCTGTTTTTTTTTTTAAAAAAAAAAAACAAACATTCTGCATTCTTTTTTCTTGAACCTGTGTGTGCTACCTCTGACTGATCCGCAACCGTAAATACATTTTACCAGAGGCGAAATCCTCCGCTGGTCACCACCGGTTCGCTGTCCATGCATGTGCGGTGCGAGCCAGACGTGTGCTGCGCACGTGTATCCACAGTGAGTGCCAGACGCATGCTGCATGCGCATGCATATGCAGTGCGTGCCTGATGCACGCTGTGTGCGCATGCACAGTGTGCACCAAATGCATGCTGCATGCATGTGCATCCGCAGTGTGCACCAAATGCACGCTTCACACGGAAAAAGGAGCCATTTGAAGGTAAGTAGAACAGTGAGGGGGGAAACAGCTGTGTTGCGCTATTTAGATTCGCTAGAAAGCAGGATTTCCTGCTTTCTAGCAAATATAAATCACGCGGCACAGCTGATTGTCGGACATACCGGTTCGGACCAACTGGTAGGGTTTTTTTTACTACCGGTTCGCCCGAACCGGACCGAACCCATAACATTTCACCCCTGCATTTTATTACAATCACTGTAAGATGTTTCCTCTTCGTTGTGTGATAAATATTCTGGAAAATGGCTGCCAACAGGAACAGACTTGAAGAAGTGGGAAATTGGGAACAGAAGGGAGGACTCGCAATGAACACTCAAAGGACAAATACCACCCACCCTAACTTGAAAAAAAGCAGTGTTATTCAAAGATTTTTGAATCATTTGGGGATAGAATTAAGCATTCTTAGCTTTGTGGGAAGCCATTGGGAATTACTCTGAAGTGCCCTCTGAAACAGATCAGAACATATGTTGTTGAATGTTTCATTTATTAATACATATATTAATATGCATTATTAATTAATGACAAACATTAAGATTAATATTTTCACTTAGCATGTTTTTTCTAAGCAAGTAACAGTGTGTGTATGTGTGTGTATCTATATATCTGTATTTCTGTCTGTCTGTCTGTCTTGTCTTGTCTGTCTGTCTGTCTTGTCTACCTACCTACCTACCTACCTACCTACCTATCTATCATCTATCTATCTATCATCTCTCTCTCCCTCTCTCTCTCATCTATCTATCTATATCTATCTATCTATCTATCTATCTATCTATCTATCTATCTATCTATCTATCTATCTATCTATCATCTATCTATCATCTTTCTCTCCCTCCCCCCTCTCTCTAGTATATTATTTCCTGTCTACTGTATTGCAAAAGGCCTCATCGTTTCTAAAAAGGGTGGATTTTGATAATTGTCAGAGTACATATACTCTGGAAAGCAGGCCTTATATAGTATAAAAATTCAAATTAAACCAATGTCCTTTTTTTAAAAAAAAAAATGTTTCTTATCTCCCATTAAGACAAGATGACTCTTAACAGCAACTTACCTTTCCAACACTTTCTCCTTTAAATTTGCCCTGTACCATCTGGCAATAGCCAGCTTGACTCCATGCAACATTTGTGTGTGTGTGGGGGGGGGAAATGGTTTTGTATTGCTTCCCTTTATTGAATTCTCATTCAGAGAACAGCCTCCAAGGATAGAAAGACTGGATTACCATTGAGGTGTTCGCACAAGTTAGCTGAATCCATAAATAATTAGGCTTGATTGTATTTATGCATACAGTATTCAGCTTGAAGCATTAAGGCTTCCACTTAAAATCATGTTCGCATTAACCATAACAAAAGTGGACTAGGCTCTAATTTGGCATTGGGTAATTTTTGCTCATTAAGTGCATCCCAGCTGCATTTTCCCTTTATAGCCAAGTTTGAACTTTCTACATCTTCTCTTTCTAAATGTTTTATCGTAAATTGAAATGAGGCACACACACACTTACGTATACAAACACACACACACACACACACACACACACACACACACAAGGGGGAGAGAGGGAGGGAGAGGGAAAGAGAAACAGAGGGCATTAAACTTTGACTCAGGCAATGATCCTTTCTGAGTTGTGAATGAATTGAGTTTCCTCTACAATTGGCAAAACCACGTACAACAATTAAACCATTCAGGGCTGGGATTTGAACTTTGAGGGACAAAGTTTAGGTTATTGCATCAAGAGTATCTGCTACTCTGGGCACCTTGTATCTTTAGGGCAAACTTTGGAGTAAAAACTGAAACATTCTCACCCCAATTTAAATGTGCTTCTTAACTAATAACTGGATCCAGTTGTATGAAAGATGGGTTTGGATTTTGTTTTGTTTTTTTCCCATTCTGGAGTCTGATAAAAAAAAAATATTCCAGGAAATCATTCCGTGAATAAGTAGGTTACAGAATAAACCATGTTCTCTATTTGACAAGACTGGGCAAAAAAAATAAAATAAAAAAAATCCAGAGATTAGGAGAAGAGAAGAGAAGAGAAGAGAAGAGAAGAGAAGAGAAGAGAAGAGAAGAGAAGAGAAGAGAAGAGAAGAGCGAATAGAGAAGAGAAGAGAGAATTGAATTGAATTGAATTGAATTGAATTGAATTGAATCGAATCGAATCGAATCGAATCGAATCGAATAGAATAGAATAGAATAGAATAGAATAGAATAGAATAGAATAGAATAGAATAGAATAGAATAGAATAGAATAGAATAGAATTCTTTATTGGCCAAGTGTGTTTGGACACACAAGGAATTTGTCTTTGGTGCATACACTCTCAGTGTACATAAAAAGACTAGATATATTCATCAAGAATAAAAAGATACAACACTTAGTGATAGTCAAGGTTACTAATAAGCTATCAAATCGTACTAGGAAACAAATAAAAACAATAAAAATGGAAAGATACAAGCAACATAGTTATAGTAATAAGTGAAAAGAGATAGATACTAGCAAGAAAGAGAAGAATAATAGTAATACAGTCTTAGTAAATTATTTGACAGTGTTGTGGGAATTAGTTGTTAAGGAGAGTGATGGCATTTGGGGAAAAAACTGTTCTTGTGTCTAGTTGTTCTGGTGTGCAGTGCCCTATAGTGTTGTTTTGAGGGTAGGAGTTGAAACAGTTTATGTCCAGGATGCGAGGGGTCTGTAAATATTTTCACAGCCCTCTTGTTGACTCGTGCAGTATACAGGTCCTCAATGGAAGGCAGGTTGGTAGCAACTGTTTTTTCTGCAGTTCTAATTATCCTCTGAAGTCTGTGTCTGTCTTGTGGGTTGCAGGATCAAACCAGACAGTTATGAAGGTGCAGATGACAGACTCAATAATTCCTCTGTAGAACTGAGGAATTACTAACTGAGGAATTATTAAACAGGAATATTTCCTTCCTTCCTTCCTTCCTTCCTTCCTTCCTTCCTTCCTTCCTTCCTTCCTTCCTTCCTCCCTCCCTCCCTCCCTCCCTCCCTCCCTCCCTCCCTCCCTCCCCCAAGCTTAATAATATAGCCAAGAAGGTTATAACAGGGAACGAAGTATTGGATCTTTTGGGTGCCTAAATTTGGTATGGTTAAACAATAGGATTAATTCATGATGTCAGGGTATGCTTATTTCTTGCAATTTAAGTGTGAAGTATACCTGATGTATATTTTGTAAATATGTACAAACACTGCACTTCTGATTTTAGTAGAGATTTGATGTTTTTAACCATAAAACTAATAAAGTATATTAAAAAAAAATAAATTTGGATCCTCTTGTTAGCAGATTGCAGTTTTAGGACAAAGGTTGAATTTCTCAAACATCTCCCTTTGATTTTAATTTTGTTCTTGTAATCTGTATTCTGCATTCCTTCTAACCAGCTCCTCTGGTTATCATTTACCAAAGCCATCGTTCGCCTTAGCATCAAGTTAGTTTTTGACAATAAAAATGTGCTTAGGCACTTTTTGTGTGACGACTCTTAGTTTAATGTTTGCTGTGCATTAACGCTGCTTTTGCAGACATCTCAGTTTGCGTATCTACAGTTATGCACAAAGATTTCCACTGAAGCAGAAAATGAGTACCCCTGGGGCATTTCAGAAAGCATGGTTCCTGTCTGGCAAGGCAGCATGTTGCTGCCAAATCAAATATGTGAATTAGTCAGGTAGGCTGTCATGAGAAATAAAATGCCTATAGCTTTATGGATGGCGCAATCTTAAACATCCCCTGTGAACTCGCCCTTGGGAATAAAGGAAGTAGGGTGCTTAGCACAGAGAGAATAACTCCTGACTCGCCTTGCTTGCTAGTAAAGTATTTTGCACTGAAGACACTAATTGAAAAATGCTTGGGAGAGATATGGTGATATAAACAGAGGAGGACTTGGAAGCAGAGGTGGTATTCAGCTAGTTCTGACCGGTTCTGGAGAACCGGTAGCGGAAATTTTGAGTAGTTCGGAGAACCGGCAAATACTACCTCTGGCTGGCCCTGCTCCCGATCTATTTGCTGCCTCCCGAGTCCCAGCTGATCAAGTCCCAGCTGATCGGCTGAGTCTTCTTTTGTTGCCCTGCACAGGACAACAGAGCTGGAAAGCAGGTTAGGGGGGTGGGGAGGGAATGGGGATTTTGCAATATCCTTCTCCTGGAGTGGGGAGGGAATGGAGATTTTACAGTATGCTCCCCCTGGAGTGGGGTGAAAATAGAGATTGTACAGTATCCTTTCCCTGCCACGCCCACCAAACCACACCCACAGAACCGGTAGTAAAAAAAATTTGAATCCCACCACTGATTAAATGGTTGGTGATATATTTCCAAGAGGGTGATGTGGAAAAAGTTGAAAGAGCAGGCCAGGTATATTCTGGGCTGTAATGCTGTAATGCCTTCCTGTCTTATAAGAGGAGGCTTATTTAGCTTTTTTTGGGCTTATGGGATGGGTCATAAAAGACATGTGGTTTGTTCCCCTATTTTGCTCTTTCTTCACACAAGATAGCAGTTTAGTTGACTTTCATGAGTTCAGGAGAGCTGTATGCTTGGCTTTGCAAATTAATATAATAGAATAACAGAGTTGGAAGGGACCTTGGAGGTCTTCTAGTCCAACCCCCTGCTCAGGCAGAAAACCCTACACCACTTCAGACAAATGGTTATCCAACATCTTCTTAAAAATTTCCAGTGTTGGAGCATTTACAACTTCTGGAGGCAAGTTGTTCCACTGGTTAATTGTTCTCACTGTCAAGAAATTTCTCCTTAGTTCTAGGTTGTTTCTCTCCTTGATTAGTTTCCAGCCATGCTGGCTGGGGAATTCTGTGAGTTATAAATCCAGAGGTCTTAAAGGTTGGACAACCCTGTGCTAGACAAATTGTCAACATTTCTGGCTTGGAAAACTCCAGGACCTAACAAATTTTCCACAAGTGTATAACACTGCATTAATTAACCATCTCATCGTGCAAAACAAATTGCCAATGAAGAAAAAAAAATGTTTTCAGATAAATTACTCCTGGTTCATAAAAGATCACACCTTTAGCGTCATGCTTGTAATTTCTTTTCCTTAAAGGTCCATTACTTTCTGTTTTAATGATACACTGAATAAATGACACAAAGATAACAACAAAGGTCATTTTCCAAAGAATCCAGTAATTATAACCTGATTGATCAGGAGCACAATTGTTTTATTTCATCTAACTGGGGTGACCAGTGCTTAAGTGTTGTTGTTAGTTAGAGCACTGCACACCAGAACAACTAGGCACAAGACCAGTTTTTTCCCGGACACCATCACTCTGCTTAACAAATAATTCCCTCAACACTGTCAAACTGTTTTCTAAGTCTGCACTACTATTAATCTTCTCATCATTCCCATCACCCATCTCCTCCCACTTACGACTGTATGACTATAACTTTGTTGCTTCTACCCTTACAATTTATATTGATATTGTTTCCTGATTGCTTATTTGTACCCTATGACTATCATTAAGTGTTGTACCTTATGATTCTTGATAAACATATCTTTTCTTTTATGTACACTGAGAGCATATGCACCAAGACAAATTTCTTGTGTGTCCAATCACACTTGGCCAATTAAAAAAAAATCTATTCTATTCTAGTTGTGAAGTCGTGTCTGACCCATCACAACCCCATGGACAACGTTCCTCCAGGCCTTCCTGTCCTCTACCATCCCCCAGAGTCTATTTAAGCTCACATCGATTGCTTCAGTGACTCCATCCAACCACCTCGTTCTCTGCCGTCCCTTTCTTCTTTTTCCCCCAATCTTTCTCAGCATTAGGTTCTTCTCCAGTGAGTCCTTCCTTCTCATTAGGTAGCCAAAGTATTTGAGTTTCACCTTCAGGATCTGGTCTTCTAAACAGCAGTCAGGATTGAGTAGGGACCTTAATAAATAATTAGTCCATGTACTCCCCTTATAAACTACAATCATAATGAGATTATTGTTCGGAAACACACGTATAAAGTTTGAGGCAGCTCAATAGGGAAAAAAATAATAATACATTCACAGCTGTTCACCTTCATGTACAACAGATTGGGAATAAATTATTAATCAGGAAGTGGAAGAAGGATAAATTTTGTGTATGTTATCAGAAATTCATTTTTGATCTTTACAAGAGTTGGGCTCATGTGACTAATCAATTAATAATGGATTCCAGTTTATTCCCATTTTAGCAAGACTGTGGATAACGTTTGTTTATCCTCCGCCGAGAACCATCTTTTTCCTCTGTCTCTCTCCAGTGGGCTGTGGCCTAATTTTTAGAGGGATAGTAGGTACATCTTTGATTCCAGTAAGCTTCCTCAATCTGTTCATATCACAGGAAATTGCTGGAAAGCTTGGAAATATTTATGACAACAAGGTCTCATTTAGAGCATGGGTCTCCAAACTTGGCAGCTTTAAGACTTCTGGACTTCAACTCCCAGAATTCCCCAGCTTGCATGGCTGGTTGGCTGAGGTATTCTGAGAATTGAAGTCCAGAAGTCTTAAAAGTTGCCAAGTTTGAGGACTCCTGGTTTAGAGAGCGTCAATCAGCTGGCAGCTAGGTTTTGATTAGTGAAGAAAGTGGCGATTGCATGAGTGATGGTGAGGGCTGATACATTTTTTTTTACCAATTAATGTGTTTCACAGATTAAGATTCGCTAAAGAAACTTCTGAAGGCAAGCTCACTGTTAGGAAATTTCTAGCTTCTCTCCTTGATTAGTTTCCATCCATTGTTGGAAAGGAGAAATTTCCTGAGAGTGAGAACAATTAACCAGTGGAACAACTTGCCTCCAGAAATTGTGAATGCTCCAACACTGTTGGAGTTTTTAAGAAGATGTTGGATAACCATTTGTCTGAAGTGGTGTAGGGTTTCCTGCCTAAGCAGGGGGTTGGACTAGAAGACCTCCAAGGTCCCTTCCACCTTCAACTATTTAGAAGAAAATGGAGCATATAAAAACCAACCTAGAGTGAATTAGCTAATCATTGTATTAGATATCCCCAGGGTTTTTACAAATTTCATACGGAGGTGCCATTAAAAAAAAAAGGAATGTGTTCTTTGCAAAAACTTGCCGCTGACAGTTATCCCTGCCTTTCCAGCTTTTGGGTAGCCTCCTATAAAATACACTTTAGTTGCAATAAAGACAAAGGATAGCCCATTTGGATGAAGCCAAGACTATCCAGCAATTTATTTCTCACTGGCTAACCACTGCAGTGAAGAGATTTGAATTTCTCCCACTCCCACTCAGCTTTCCCTGCGGTTGCCAGTGGTACAGTAGTGGCCAAAATTGTGGAAACCTTTTGGGAAAAGTGTAGTTTTGAGGTTTTGATGGCTTTTAACCCCACTTTTTGGGAGGGGGAGGAGTTTCAAGATAATCCTATTCCACTGCTGGAATAGCCTGGGAATAGCCCAGACCTTAACCCAATTGAAAATCTATGGAACCGACTAAAAAAACTTGTTAGTCAGAAGCAACCCAGCAATAAAACCCAGTTAATAGAAGCCATCCTTCAATCTTGGTTTCACATGATAACAGCTGCAGAACTAAAAGACTTGGTTCACTCCATGGGAAGACGTTATAAGGCCATAATTCATGCTAAAGGTTACCCAGCTATTAACTGACATGGTGATAATTTTTGTGCATCTTGGTTTTTCTACAGTGTTTCACTTTTCTTCTTTATACTGTAACTGCTATTCTAATAGCAAATCCTTCATAAAAGCGATTGCATTACGTTCTTCATTAAATTATCTTTCCATTGATATATAATTTTAGGGTACTACTCCAAAAAAAAGAAAAGTGGTATTATTAGCTAGTTTTAGAAAATACACTTTTCCCAAAAGGTTTCCACAATTTTGGCCACTACTATATTTAGAGCCTTCAAAACTAATAGATTTTGATAGAATCCTTCCGCTTAAACCTGTGTTCTTTAAGACTGTAAGAATAGTCATATCATTGTAGGCTAAGTCCCCTTCTGCTCCAGCAGCTTGTCACTATGTCCCACTAACTAGATGTCTCTAGTGTACTCATAAGCAAAAAGAGAGACAATTCCCTTTTTTTCATTATTAAGGTAAAGGTAAAGTTTCCCCTCGCATGTATGTGCTAGTCGTTCCCGACTCTAGGGACTCTCATCTCCGTTTCAAAGCCGAATAGCCAGCTCTGTCCGAAGACGTCTCCGTGGTCATGTGGCCGGCATGACTAAATGCCAAAGGTGCACAGAACGCTGTTACCTTCCCACCAAAGGTGGTCCCTATTTTTCTACTCGCATCTTTTACGTGCTTTCAAACTGCTAGGTTGGCAGAAGCTGGGACAAGTAACGGGAGCTCACCCCGTTATGCGGCACTAGGGATTTGAACCGCTGAACTGCCGACCTTTCGATCGACAAGCTCAGCATCTTAGCCACTGAGCCACTGCATCCTTAAAAACACATAGAAGGATGCATTTTTCACACCCAAGTTTCATCATTTGTGGGAAAGAGGATTTTTTTCATAGAAGATAATTCAACAACCTATCTATCTATCTATCTATCTATCTATCTATCTATCTATCTATCTATCTATCTATCTATCTATCTATCTGTTAGTTCAACATCTCCTGGAAGTAATTTTAGATATTCAATTTCAATTTCAATTTTTATTTTTTTATTTTTTTTTATTTTTGATTTATATGCCGCCCTTCTCCGAAGACTCAGGGCGGCTTACAATGTGCTCAGCAATAGCCTTCATCCTTTTGTATATTTATACAAAGTCAGCTTATTGCCCCCACAAATTGGGTCCTCATTTCACCTACCTTAGAAAGGATGGAAGGCTGAGTCAACCTTGAGCCTTGGCGAGATTCGAACCCTGCAGTAATTGCAGGCAGCTGGTCTTAATAACAGGGTGCCTTAAGCCCCTGTACTACCAAGGCTCGTTATACTATGAATAGTAAAAGCTCCATCAAGTCAAGCTCAACTAAGTGGACATATCCATGTTGTTACCTTGCAAAATGAAAGAAGTGGTTTGTCATCACTATTTCCTGCAACTTGTTTGCAATTCCTCTATCGTGTGTCAGCCAGGGTTATTTTCGGCAGGTCTCCATTCGGACTACTAGCCAGCCTTGACCCTGCTTAGCTTCTAAGCTAGTCAACCAGCTTCTTCCACCTGTTGAGAGCAGCTCTCCTCTGCTCATTTGCATTCTAATTCAGTCTGTTTATGCATCAATCTGTGATTCATGCTGTTTGGTGTCCTAAACCTGAGGCAAGAAAAGTGATTTTTTTATGTGTGTGTGTGAAAAGCTTTGATTTTCTACTCGGTCAAAAATAGGATGTGGAGTTGTTAGGAAGAAGAAGAAAAACCTTAGAGGGGGTTAAGTTAAAAGACTTTCTTTGAGTCAGCTCAGTTGTAAATGAATTCAGTCAGAGCCGCATTAAATTATACTGTTTGAAATGATATATAGCTTTTTTTTTTTGTTATTATTTTTCTTTGTTCCCAATTATTGGATTATTTTCTGTACTTTGCAGTAATTAAAAGGAACGTTTGGAAAGATTGAAGTTTCTTTTTATTTTATTTTTTTTAAAGAAAAAAAAAACCTCCTCTGCTAATGAAATAATGTGTTCCTTTTTAATCACTCCCATTAAGATGTCACTATTTGTTAATGACGTCCTTGAGCTAAAAGCAAGCAGAATCCTTGAAGTTGATACTTTACGTTTTACATTTTATCCTCTGAGAAGAAATAAAACCAGTAGCTTTGACCCGTTGAAATAAACACTGCGGTTGCTCTTACTATAAGGTAATCGTCGATTCATTCAACTGCTGGCGATGATTTCTCTGGAGACTTAAACCTTCCGCAGATTGCAGTTCAGGTCTATCCAAAAATATCAGCAGGAAGACTAGCATTAATGGTTCTTCAAAGAAGAACTGTGAAGTTGATGCTCAAGGCTATGACTCTGAAGTAAGCAATTGACAATGCAGCAAAATTCCATTGTTCCCATTATCAGCTCAACACTGTAAATGGTGTCCAATAAGTAAATAAGTAAGTAATTAAGCAAGTAAGTTAGTGAGTGAGTGTGTGAGTGGATGTGTAAGTAAAGATTCTCTCAACTCAAGTTTGACAGTCTGGCCTTGCAATGCCATGTTGCTAATGTTCTGACCTAGACTTCCCAAAAGCATGAAGCAGACTCCTTGTCCTGACTAAACCCCCTTTTTATTAAGTTGCCGTGAATTCCTCTCATTCACATCCAGCAAAGTCTTTCAAGGGTGAATTTACAGTCACAGACCTTATCTGGCTTGGAGAGCTGCCAGGTCGATATCTTCAAAACTTGGCAAGGAGTCTCGGAGAGTCACGAACCAATTAAGCGAACTAATTGTCTCCTGCAAACTCCCCTCCCCTTTTGCTCCTCTTTATTCCCTCTGGGAGGGGCCATTCACTGTCTACCTGTGGCTTTACTTCTGAGTTGACCCTTGTTCCTTAGCTGTTCCCATCTCCTGGCAGCTCTGCGCGTGTGCATGCTGGGAACAGGCTCCAGCTGTTCTTCTGCCCTACTGATGTCTGACTCCGAAGGCAGTTGACAATTGTCAGATGGCCCTGGCCCCATCTCTGCCTCTGATGTAGAGCACTCATCAGAGCCTTCCCCAGACTCCAGGACTGGCCCATGTTCCTCTCCAATCTCCTCACTGTCTGAGTCTGCCACCAGCTCCATTGGCCGCTGGTGGGTCACAACAGCTAAATCAGTCTTGACCCCAATCTATATATCATCAATCATCATCGTTTAATGACCCCATAATCCCTTGCCGGGTGGAGTCTGGGCAATTGAATGAAGCTAACAGAGTGTTTTAATGACCGGATGCCTTTCCTGTCACCAATGTGGAGCTTTGTTCAGCAGATATATTCTCATTGTGCCCAGAGAGAGAAATATCTGCCTCTACCTAGGATTGAACTCACAGCCTTCTGATTGTGAGGCGATAGCTCCACCTCTAGGCCACCGCACCACTCTCTTCACTGTACTGATGATAGAAGAAAATAATTGTAGCTCAGGGTTGAAATGAGCAGTTCTCAGTACTTTCTGAGCTTTGTTGTTTTCTTGCAGGCTTTTCATTACCCATCATCAGTGCGAGTAAGGGTTTGCTTTCATTTTATGTACTAGTGGCTTGCTGTGAACAGTGATTGTGGGAGTGTTTTTGGTGGTGCCTTGATTAGACTGTTGTGTACTATTATCTCAGGGGTGAAATTCAGCAGGCCCTGCAGGTTCTGGAGAACCGGTAGCGGAAATTTTGAGTAGTTCGGAGAACCGGCAAATACCACCTCTGGCTGGCCCCAGAGTGGGGTGGGAATGGGGATTTTGCAATATCCTTTCCCCAGGAGTGGGGTGGGAATGGATATTTTGCAGTATTCTTCCCCTGCCACGCCCACCAAGTCACATCCACAGAACCGGTAGTAAAAAAAAAATTGAATTTCACCACTGTGTTATCTTGTTTGTCTGAGTTAACCAGGGTATTGTTTGCTTCTTGATTTTTGGTCTAGTGTTAATCTTGATGTTATTCTTTGCTCATCTAGGTGTTGATTGCTATCAAGGAGATGCTTTTTTGTTTCCTCTTTGATTGTGTCTTTTGAATACTCTATAGATGTTGCTTATCACTATGGGCCTGTCTGAGTGTAGGATTTCCAGCAATTCTCTAATGTTTGTATTCCTTTTTTTCCCCTCTCTTTCTATCCCCTTTGATAATCCTTCGAGTCTCCTGTATTTTCCCATCAAAATGCCGTCAGTAACCAGTTTAGCCCCTACGTGGTTGAGTTTTAGAAAAGCAGTTTTAAGAGAACTTTTTAAGAAAGCCCTGGGAGAGGATCCAATATGAGTTGAGAGCCTCGCTCTGGAACGTGGCTGGAGATTTAGCGCTCCTCGGTGGCCATAATTTTCTGTGTAGTTTTCTTTGGTATTATTAGCTCTTTTTTTTCTTTTTTGTGGTATTGATTTGCTATTTTAAACTTTATGTCTGAAGTGTCAGGCACAAAGGATCGAGACCATGCTGTATGTTAAGTTGCAGTTTTTTTTAAAAAAAGGATTTGTGCTTAAGCTTATACATAAGAATCTAGTCAATTAACATTCAACACAAAATTTGCACAGGATAAAGGGCTATTGGAATTCAAGAGAAGATGGACTTGGACCATTTGTGGCAACATAATGACTCGAAGCTGATGACACACGTAACTCTGCCCCCAGCACTGCCTGCTCTTCTCTTACAGAAGGAGGAAACTGATTTAGAGTCAGAGGTGGGATTCAGCCAGTTCTATCCAGTTCAGGCAAATTGGTAGTGGTGACTGTGGGAGGCTCCGGCCACCCACCCAGATGAAATTCATGAGTTCTGTGCATGTGCAGAAGGCCATGCACACGTGCAGAGGAGGCACATGCACTCACATTTGCAAACCAATAGAGAAGGTAAGTGAATCCCTCCTCTGATTACAGTCCTTCTGAATTCCATAAGCGGCGATCACTCAATCAATCTAATTGATCCTTAGACTTTTTGTGATTAACCAATGTTGGCTAAATGTCACACTTCTGATAATTAGGGCATCTTTCGGAAACTTCACACAAAGTGTTGGGGTGGTGTTTATATATGTTGTGGCCCGCCAGCGGCCTGCTCAGATCATGGCTGATCCCGATGAAGAGGAGGCTGGTGTGGTGTTGTGCCAGCAGCCGGCACAGCCAGCGCTCGCATCAGACAGCGAGGAGGCTGAAGAGGATGTGATGCCAGAGGCAGAGACTCAGCCAGGGCCTACAAAACCTCCAGAGGCTCCTTCAAGTGGAGGGAGCGAAGTGGAGGAGCCTCTCCTCAATGCTCAAGCATGCAGGGCTGCCAAAAGGCAGGAGTGGCTACTCAGGAGGAGGAGGTCTACTCGAGAGTAGGGTTTGAGGATAATTGGCCACTCCCTTAGCCTATTTAAGTCGCACGCGGTTAGTAAGTTTCTTGCTGGAAACAACTCGTATTATTATCAGAGTATTTTAGTTTATAACTTGTTTTCTGGGCTGATTGCCAACCTTTGCCAGTCTTGTTTATTCTTGCTACTTAATAAATTTGATAAGGACCGTTGGTGTGTGTCAATATCCTCAGAAATCCAGAGCTGGAGCAGAACAATATAGAAGAAGGAAGTACTGAAGTTACATTGTCTCAAGCATCACATGGCTGAAATTTGAAGGTCTAATTAATCCATCTCTCATACTGAATTTCATCACCACACTGTTTTGATGATCATCCTTGCTTTGTTTTGAGGGTTTTCTGGTCCCCTAAAAGGCAAAAGAGCAACAAACAGAAACAAATCTAATAAGTAAAATGGATCAAGACAAAGAATTCATCATCCTTCCCCCACAATGGCATTTGAAAAGAGATTTCTTCAGTCTGCTCAAATATCTGCATTGGGGACAAATGTTACTCTCTTTCCATTGGATTGGTTTCAATCCAATCTTTCTATTTTAGGGTAAGCATGAAATTTAGGGATGCGGTGGATCAGTGGCTAAGATGCTGAGCTTGTCGACTGAAAGGTTGGCAGTTCAGTGGTTTGAATCTCTAGTGCCGTGTAATGGGATGAGCTCCCGTTACTTGTCCCAGTTTCTGCCAAACTAGTAGTTCGAAAGCACGTAAAAAATGCAACTAGCAAAATAGGGACCACCTTTGGTGGGAAGGTAACAGCAGTCCGTGTGCCTTTGGCATTTAGTCATGCCGTCTACATGACCACAGAGACATTTTCAGACAGCGCTGGCTCTTTGGCTTTGAAACGGAGATGAGCACTGCCTCCTAGAGTTGGGAACGACTAGCACATATATGCGAGGGGAACCTTTACCTTTACTTTTAACCCAGTGGTGAAATCCACTTACTTTTGCTACCGGTTCAGGAACGGGAGCACATGGGAGGGTAAAAAACGTGACGTAATAATGTCCCGGTGGGTGGGTGGAGCCTCCCACTGCCGGCACTACCAGTTCGTGCAAACCGGATAGATCCGGCCGGATTTCACCACTGCTTTAACCTCAATATCTATTTAACCCTTTATAGAATAGTTCACACGTTATGAAATAATCTTGTTTCTATTTCTATAGAAAACCTTCTATTTTAGGGGTAAGCATGAAAACCTATCATTGACAAAAAATGGTTTGTGGGGTTTTTTCCCCCCATCTGAAACCCCTGTTAAATCCTTTCGGAGGTCATTCTTTTGACTCCCTCCAAAAAAAATGAAAAAAAAATTGTGGTCTGGTGTGTACCATCACTATGCAGATGGATGTTTAAAAGAATCAATAGTAAGTCTGGGGGTATTAAGCTAAATGAGGATATAAATAGGCAGCTCGCTAAAATGTCTTTTGTCCTTCGTTATCTGACATTATGATGTTGTCTCAGTTAGGGGTGAATGAGGTTCCCAAGTTGTTAATGCTTGCTAATATATTACAAAATAACCTAATCTTACATTGATCAATCTCCAGTTCACATGGCAAAGCAGAATTATTATTAATATTTTGGTTTTTTTTAAAAAAAAATACCGTTGGTGACATTTTAAAGGAAACTAAATGGAAAGGAAGAAGAAAGGTCATGACATTTTTTAAATAAAAAAATTAGGGATTCATTGTCCCGTCTAACAAAAAGGCCAGTTTAATGTCATCAAAGTCAGGTGGAACTGCCTGAGGTATTAGAATCAATAAAAGTGGCTCTTTTTTTTTTCCTTCTCATCAACTTTTTGATAGGGCAAACCGCTTGTATATAAAATGAGAGCTTAAACCCTTATTAGCACTGATGATGTTACCTAGTTTGGGTAATGAAATGTCTGGAAGAAAACAACAAGCTCAGAGAGCAGCAAATAACTCATTTCAACCCTGAGATACAGATATTCTCTTTTATCGGCAATAAAATATGTCAGAGTATGAATATTCATGGACTGGAACAGATCAGCCAATGGGGACTGAATGGAGACATGGTAACAAGGCTCAGCCAATGAGGCTTATTTGGAAACAGAAACTTAAGGAAGAAGTCTGGGCTTGGCTTAGGCAACTGAGTCTGTGCAAAAGCTGAACTGCCCTGTATAGAGGAGGCTCTCTTTGTATTAAGCTCTGTGCTCAGCTCTTGAAATGAAACAAGCCTGGGCTTGTCTGTCTGCTCTGCTGAAATGAAACTAACTGTTCTCTCCTGCCTGTAACTTCTACCACGTTGAAGAATCAACTGTTGGTATTGTAAATACTGCATCTGTTATTATGTATATAAAGAAGTTAATGAATCCAGCTGAATCAGTTATCTGCGTGGGCTTCTGGATTTGATTCTGCTGCAAACTCTGATACAATATACTGTATATTGTGGTCAAGACTGATGTAACAATGTGTCTTTGCGAGGCCAGAGTGTCAAATTTGAGTTGAGGACATCTTTAACTTCATTTTCACTTTCACTAAGGGCAGGAACCAAATTTCTATCCAACCTTTGCTTGAAAAGCTCTGGTGATAGGCCCACCCACAACTTCAGGAGGTAGGCAGTTCCATGGCTTAACAGCTCTCACCATTAGGAAATTCCTCTTCATTTCAGATTTGCAGTATCGCTGTCAATCCCTCACTCGCTGATTTGTGTCTTACCTCAAGATGCTCTCTAGTTTAAATCCCTATCTCTGCAAAGCAAGGTTTCTCTTCTTCTCTGTGAGGCAGAAAAAATTACTATTTGGCAGTCATTATATGGCAATTATAGTTCTAATAGCTTGAGGTTTTCTTTTATGGACCTATCGTGAGGTGTTTCAAGGCAATTCCTGCACTCTGCGTAAATACAGAAGAAAATTCAGTATACTTAAGGTTACAGGTGAAATGTTGGGTGGGAGGGAGGGAGAAGCACAGTTCAGGGATAATGATGGTAAAGCATCCACATATAAATTTCTATCTCACATCTTTCTTTGTTGTGCCTTGTTGTTTCCCAGGAAACATTAATTTCTCCATCCAGTTAAATAACAATTGTCATTATGTCTGAGTTTACATCAGAATATCCTGATTATGAGAAAGGTTTACTGGTGCTGGCATCTCAAAATACTTCAAAATAGCTTTTGGAGGCACAATCCAAATCCTTCTGCAGTTCCCTTCCCTTCCTTTCCTTTCCTTCCTCCTTTCCTTTCTCCTTTCCCTTCCCTTCCCTTCCTTCCCTTCCATTCCCTTCCCTTCCCTTCCCCCTTTCCTCTCTTTCCTTCCTCCTTTCCTTTCCTTTCCTTTCCTTTCCTTTCTTTTCCTTTCCTTTCCTTTCCTCTCCTCCCCTCCCCTCTCCTCTCCTCTCCTCTCCTCTCCTTCCTCCTTTCCTTCCCTTCCCTTCCCTTCCCTTCCTTGGTTTTTAAAAACCAAGTAAGAGATGAAAATATGACTCCTGTTCCATTTTTACAACCCCAAAACTGGAATGTAATTCAGTTACTGTTATAAATAACATGCTTGCATTATTCCTGGCAGTAGTTGGCAACTATTATTAAATCAGCAGTGATTGGAACATCTCATCCAGATTAGCAATAACCCTTTAAGCAATCTTAGAATTGATGGGAAATTGTACATTATTACACATTTGTGTAGTTTGATTTTAATGCAGTGTTTGATACAAAAAATATGACGTTAATGGCTCATAACTACCACCTTGTCCTTGCACAATTTTTTAAAAGCCTGGCTTGAGAAATAATTAACCAGTGTTGGTCAAGGTCTTGATTAATCTTGGGAGTTAGAGAAAGGAATAGTTAAGAGCCAAGAACAGCTATGAGTGGAAGGAGAGAAAATTAAAAAGAAGGTTAAAATCAATTCCTTTCACTGCTTCTTGAATCAAGTTTTTCAACGGCAGAGATTCTGAATTGTGCACTTGCAAACATCCATACTCCATAACGATTTTCAAAAGCTGCCTTAGAGGTTATCTGGTACAACCTCTTGTTCGATGAAAGGTGCATAGAGCATCTTCACAGAGGATGGTGCAGCTTCTCTTTTGAAGACTTCTAACGAAGAAGCTGATACAGTCATGAGGTTCCTTTGGATGCTTCAGCTGAACCTTCTTTTAATCCATTTGTTTTGCTTCTTCCATCTGGAGCAACAGAGATTAAGCCCATTCTTCTAGACACAGCCTTCAGACTGCTATTATATCTCCTCTTAGTCAGGGGTGGGATTCAAAAATTCTAGCAACCGGTTCTCAGCCCGGTTGCTAGTGGGTGTGGCCATGGTGGGCGTGGCCTACTCAGCCTCCTGCACCAGGTTGGGGGAGGGAGGTTTCACCCTCCCCAGGCTCCGGAGGCTTTTTTCGTGCCTCCGGGAGGGCAAAAATGGGCTCCCCCGGGCTCCGGAGGCCTTCCAGAGGCTGGAAACGAGCCTATTTCCAGCCTTCCAGAACTTCCAGGAGGCCCATTTTTTGCCCTCCCAGAGCCTCCGTGTGGGCCCTGCACCTACCTGGCATCCAAAATGGTCCTTCTGAACACATCCCTGCTGTTCCAGCCCATTTATCTGGCACACCTAAAAGGCTCCGTTTATTAAATATTCTCCTTTAGGGATTAAATTTGTCCCTAATTTCCCTTTGTTTTGACAAAGCCATAAAAAGCACCTGTTTCTTAATTCATTTGAGCTTTTTTATTATATGGTTTCCAAAAAAAAAATAAAAAAAAATTACATCTTGTATTTTTATTATCCTGAGCCACCTTGATTAGACGCATAGGCTTTAAGTAAATTAATAAAAAGGGAAGGTTTGTTTCACTGTGGAATTGAATCTAAACATCAAACAGCCAGGAAGGGGCTTTTCTGAATGTTTTCTCCATATCTTTTTTTTTTTTTTTTAAATTCTTTTCTTTTTCGGAAGCGTAAGCTCATCATAATGGAACGCAGGCCTTTAATTTGATCTAACGAGTTTCTTCCTTAGACCCTTATATTAATTTTGCTCTCCATGAAAACAAGGCGCGACCAAGGAGGAATGCAAATGACTTGCACGTTCTCAAAGAAATATTTTATTTGGTTCTTTGGGAGATAAAAATTCCTTCAGATCTTTGGATAAAAGGAGACATTTCCAACTCTGCAGCAGCCCTACAGACGGTGGGCCTGTTTTGTTCATTTCTTTTCGAGGAGAAAGTCCCATCCCTTAAGCCATCTCAACTCTGGAAAAGAGTAATAATGCTTGTCAAAAACGGAATAGGTCAAGTAAAGCAATGGTGCTGAACACCAGTAACTGCATAACATTTGGCCCTACTCCTATTCCGGGAGACTGCTTCCTTCTCGCATCCTCCCTTTAAGGGCAACCGGCTAAAAATTTACGACGTGATTTGCTGTCATTTATATTATTTCACATTCCTTTTCAAATCAAAACACATAAATGTCTCTTGGGCTCCCGGGGTAGCTTTTTAATCTTCTTAAGTATTAAAAAAAGAGAGAGAGCGAGAGAGATTTATTAGAGGGTTTATTGTCTCCCCTTCTTCTTTACTTTTAGGATAAGCATTAAAGTTTGATAATTGTGTTAATTATTTTTCATGCATACTCTTTTTCAGTCAATAAAACAGTTGGCTGTGGATTTTGATGTGGGGAGGAGGGAGACTTCAGGGATGGTTTTAAAACCAATTTATTTTAATTGAATAAGATGATTACTCGAATGAATAATTTTAGATTGCTCACTGTTATGGTGCAGGACCTATACAGCATTATATATTCATATATACACCGAGGTAGAATATATTGTACTTTATCTCTAGTTGTTGAGCCATTTAATATGATTTTCTTCTTTTGTTTATTTCTAAAACAAGCAAGTTTTATCTGGGTATTTTAAATATTTTATGTTTGTTATGAAAATATGCCAATATTATCCATTATACACTATAGCACAGGGGTCTCCAACCTTGGCCACTTTAAGACTTGTGGACTTCAACTCCCAGAATTCCTCAGCTGGCTGAGGAATTCTGGGAATTGAAGTCCACAAGTCTTAAAGTGGCCAAGGTTAGAGACCCCTGCTGTAGCATACTCTACCATGTTGTTTTTGTGCATAGTTAAGTAATCATTGCCTTTGTGCATTGTGTTTGTGTGTATTTTCCAACGTCATGAAGATTTTTTTAAAATGTATATAGGATCGCAAGGTCTACTCAGTCTTTAATTTCCAACAGCGACTGAGATTGTGACCATGAGAAATCAAAGCTACAAGCAGAAATCAATAGATGGGGGAAAAAAATCTGGTTGTTTCCAATAACTTTTCATCTACATTCTTGAATTTTTTTAGTCCTGTTTTAATTTAAACTCTTACTATAATTGTCATCGTCATCATTTACAGTGGTGGAATATGGGCAGCCGGAGTAGCTTCTATTTTTTACTCAAGTTCATTCCAATTTGCAGTTCTTGTCTTTCCGTTTTTTATTTATGAAATCCATACTTATACCACTTGGTAGACCCAAGAGATTTTTAAAATGCAGAGCATAATAATGTTCTTGTTTAATGTTTTAAACATAAAATTGTAACATTACCAAAGTAGAAAGAGAAGTCTTTACGTGTGACAAAAGCATTATGAATTATTTATCTTTAATATTTCCTCTTTCGCTATCTATGATCTGCATGTATACATTCTTAAACATATGTGCTCCCACAGACGACAACCTTGAAATGATAAGTTACCGAGTTATCAGGAGAACATGACAGTGGTGGGACTCATTAATAAGAACAATGAGTCTGCTTATACGAAGGAAGTACAAGGGCTGACATGATGGAGTAAAGAAAATAATCTTACACTTAACACCAAAAGAACTCAAGAACTTATAATTGACTTCAGGAGGAAGAGAGATGTACATTTACCATTGTACATAAATGGTGAGGAGGTGGAGAGGGTTGGTAGTTTTAAATTTCTGGGCATTTATTTCTCAGAGGACCTCTCATGGACTATGAATGTTGACATGCTTGTGAAGAAGGCACAGAAGAGGCTGTACTTCTTGAGAATGCTCAGGAAGATAAATCTATCTCAGCATCTACTCCTGTCCTACTATCGCAGCACCATTGAGAGTGTCCTGACATACGGCATTCTTGCATGTTATGGGAGCAGCTCTGTAGCGGACATAAAAGCTCTACAGAGAATTATTAAAACTGGCCAGAATATCATCGGGCTCCAGCTACCAGCCCTGGACGACATTTTCGGATCTCGCTGTTTGAGGAAGTTGCACAACATTCTCAGAGACTCTTCCCATCCTGCTTATAATCTTTTTGGACTGTTGACTTCTGGCAGAAGATACAGAACAATTAAAATGCGGACCACACATTTTCTGAATAGTTTTTATCCCAGAGCTATAATTGCACTCAATAATGAACTAAAGGGCCACCATCAGTGAGATGTTGGACAGCATTACTTGGTTTGTTGTGTGGATATTTGGGTGGCTAAGGGGCGGGGAATTTGTAGTGGGTGAGAGTGTATTTGGGGATTGTTACATGTGTTGGGCCTGATCCTTGGGTGTTATGTGAATTTCGTTGTATGGGTATACTGTGTATACACGTACAATGACAATAAAGTATATTTATTAACACTTGCCTAGCATTTGACCAATGTCAAATGAAACAAATCACATCAGTAAAACAATAAACTACAACAAATATCCTTACAATTTATATTGATTGTTTCCTAGTATGATTTGATTGCTTATTTGTACCTTATGACTATCATTAAGTGTTGTACCTTATGATTCTTTTTATGTACACTGAGAGCATATGCAGCAAAGACAAATTCCTTGTGTGTCCAATCACACTTGGCCAATAAAGAATTCAATTCTATTCTATTCTGTTCTGTTCTGTTCTGTTCCGTTCCGTTCCGTTCCGTTCTGTTCCGTTCTGTTCCGTTCCGTTCCGTTCTGTTCTATTCTATTCTATATCAGATCTAGGGTAATTTGATTATGTTCAGATAGTTAGGTCTTTTTCTGGAGTGATTCATTTAACATTTGTGAAGGGTATGGTAGGAGAAGAGCAAGCATAGCTGGGAGGAAGACTTAAGCATGTCATCATCCTAGAGTCATTGCATTCCCACAAGTGATCCAAGCCCAACCCATCCTGAATTCCATCAACCCTTATCTGATGCTAATTTAAGGTTGAACTTTAGTTCATTAAATTCTTGTGTATAGGCTTGAATAAATCTTCTATACTGCAAACCTGTTTGTTTTCATTCTTTGCTCCGACAGACATAGTATACTAGTATTGGGAAACATATGATGGGATTACATTCCACTCGTATGCTTATGAAATTCTCCAGCCCATATCTAGACTATCAAAGTCACAGGGTCTACACTGGTGTGTCTCAACCTTGGCAACTTTAAGAAGTGTGGACTTCAACTCGTAGAATTCCCCAGCCAGCATGACTGAAGTCCTCATATCTTAAAGTTGCCATGGTTGAGAAACATTGGTCTAGAACAGTGATGGCAAATCTTTTAGACACCGAGTGCCCAAAATGCATGCATGCATGCATGCCCAAACTGAAAGGCATGTATGTACGCACAAATGTATGCACGTGCCGACATGTGTGTGCATGCATAGGCATGTGCATGTGCAGACATGCATCCACACATTTGCAGATATGCACATACATGGGCACATGTGCAGCAGAGACCTGAAGACAAGCTGGCCGGCGGGAGGCGGGGCATCCCAACATTGGCAGCGCGGCAAGAGGTAAGATTTTTTTTATTTCATGAGCTTTTGTTTCGTTGTTTGCAGGGAAGTAGAAGCTCACGAAAGAAAGGCCACAGAGATCTGACCTGGGGCGACGGCATGTGTGCCAGCAGAGAGGACTCTGTGTGCCACCTCTGGCACGTGTGCCATCAGTTCGCCATCATGGATCTAGAAACTTGGAGGGAAAATCTGAGCATCAGTCCAGCCTAGATAGTGGAATTAGAGTACTGAGCTTAGTACTACCATTAAAAAAAAAATGTAGGACTGAGAAGTTGAGGTTCCTTAAGCACCATTGTAAGTCATACTGAGTAAAGATATCCTAGCCATCATTAGTTGCAAGCTAATATTAGCACATGATGAAAAATGTGCTCGGATAGGCAGTCTTGATAGTGGTAGAAAGTAATTTCTCAAGGAAAAAGGTTACAACACCGTGTTATTATCTCACCTGATTGCAGCACAATTCATTCCCTCGTCTAAAGTGTAAGTAATTTTCTTCCAAGTAAAAAATAATTATACATAGCTATAACATGAACTTCATTACAGAAATGGCTATATTCGAGGTGGAATTATAAAGAAAACTTTAGCATATTAATAAAACATGTCAAAGACGCTTATTTTCTCCTCCCGAAACTAATGCGGTAGAAGCAAGTTTGCACTGCAGTAACAATTATAAAAGAGCAAATGAACATTTTTTTCCCATGCAGATGTATTGCGTGTTGGCATTTTCCCAACATCTGTGTCACCATCCATCTGCCTTTAGGTATTGCTGCTCAATGTGCGTAATGTTGTTAACAACAGACATAACATTATAAAACTACAATTAAATGAAGGTGGTTGGGAGATCCATTAAAATGTTGTCTTCTGTTAGAGCCCCATTTGCAGAATTTTAATAGGGTCTATATGGAGATTGCAAATTTTGTTTAATTATGCAAAAGCTGTAAGATGGTTCTGAGTTCCTTCCAAGCTTAAGAACTGTGTTGCTGGAGCCGATCAAAAGTCATCACTGCTAGTTTGGGGCACTCAAAGGGTTTTTACTTACCAAACGCATGTCCATTGCATATTCTGTCTTAGCCTTGTGGCAGAGGATGTCAAGCACACCAGTTGTGAATACAAGTAGTCCTCAACCTACGACCACAATTGAGCCCCAAGTTGCTGTTGTTAAGTGAGACATTTGTTAATAGCAATAGCACTTAGACTTATATACTGCTTCACAGTGCTTTACAGTTCTCTCTAAGCAGTTTACAGAGTCAGCATATTGCCCCTAACAATCTGGGTCTTCATTTTGCTGACCTTGGAAGGATGGAAGGCTAAGTCAACCTTGAGCTGGGATGGATGGATGGATGGATAGGGAAGGGAAGGGAAGGGAAGGGAAGGGAGGGAGGGAGGGAGGGAGGGAGGGAGGAAGGAAGGAAGGAAGGAAGGAAGGAAGGAAGGAAGGAAGGAAGGAAGGAAGGAAGGAAAGAAGGAAGGAAGGAAAGAAGGAAGGTAGCTATAACACTTAGACTTATATACACAGTGCTTTAAAGTGCTCTCTAAGCAGTTTACAGAGTCAGCCTATTGCCCCCAACAATCTGGGTCCTCATTTTGCTGACCTTGGAAGGATTGAAGGCTAAGTCAACCTTGAGCTGGGATGGATGGATGGATGGATGGATAGGGAAGGGAAGGGAAGGGAAGGG
Source organism: Pantherophis guttatus (assembly GCF_059756535.1). Taxonomy (NCBI): domain Eukaryota; kingdom Metazoa; phylum Chordata; class Lepidosauria; order Squamata; family Colubridae; genus Pantherophis; species Pantherophis guttatus. The sequence continues at coordinate 18,320,135 of NC_142074.1, read as the reverse complement.
AAGGGAAGGGAAGGGAAGGGAAGGGAAGGGAAGGGAAGGAAGGAAGGAAGGAAGGAAGGAAGGAAGGAAGGAAGGAAGGAAGGAAGGAAGGAAGGAAGGAAGGAAGGAAGGAAGGTAGCTATAGCACTTAGACTTATATACACAGTGCTTTATAGACCTCTCTAAGCAATTTATAGAGTCAGTATATTGCTCCCAACAATCTGGGTCTTCATTTTATCGACCTCAGAAGAATGGAACGCTGAGTCAACCTTGAGCTTGGATGGATGGATAGGATAGGGAAGGGAAGGGAAGGGAAGGGAAGGGAAGGGAAGGGAGGGAGGGAGGGAGGGAGGAAGGAAGGAAGGAAGGAAGGAAGGAAGGAAGGAAGGAAGGAAGGAAGGAAGGAAGGAAGGAAGGAAGGAAAGTAGCAATAACAGTTAGACTTATATACACAGTGCTTTACAGACCTCTCTAAGCAGTTTATAGAGTCAGCATATTACAAGCTGGATCCTCATTTTACCCACCTCGGGTGGATGGAAGGCTGAGTCAACCTTGAACCCGGTGAGATTCGTTACGTGAGTTTTGCTCCATTTTACAACCTTTCTTGCCTCAAGAAGTGGTAAGTGAATCACCACAGTGGATAAGTTAGTAACCTGGTTGTTAAGTGAATCTGCGGAGCTGGCAGCAGAGTTTGACAGTGAGGAGGCTGGGGAGGAACATAGGTCAGTTGCAGTGGTGGGTTGTCCCCGGTTCGGACCAGTTTGCAAGAACTGGTTGTAAAACCGGTGGGAGGCTCCGCCCAATGACCCGGACGTCATCATAGGTGATCTGTGCATGCTCAGAAGCTTCTGTGCATGCGCAGAATTGCTCACACGCACACGGGCAAAACAAGCGTGCACACGTGGGCGCGATGCAAACTGGTAGTAAAGGTAAGTGGAACCCACCCCTGGCCAGTTGGGACTCATTGTGTGCTTTTACTGTATCAGGAAGCCTAGGTCAGAACAGGTGGCTTCCATCTCTGTTATTCTGTCTGTGCCCTACAAGTACAATATGCCCAATACGAGGGGTTGTTGGAGCTGTCATCCAGCCACATCTGCGGGCTGACATTTTGCCAGACGCTGCTTTGCAGATGCAAATCTGACCCTGTTTTCCCGTGGAGTCAGATTTGGAAACAAGAGTGGCTTTAATGGAATTCTAGTCTCGCACGGCAGCAAAATAAAAACAGAATGTAATCTGGCTTTAATAGTCCTACTTTTCTTCAAGCAGCCGAGACAGGCATTTCTTGTTTCACATCATGCATTTTCATACTTGCCCCCCTCCCCAAATTACATTCCTATTCATCTCCTGATTAGACAGCCCGGATATCTTTCTCTGGGACTGTATTTGATAAATGATTAAACGCTGCCTCTAATTCTCCAAAGGAAATTCAGCCAGACAATCTGAATTACAAAGTTTTTGTTCCGGCGGATTTTTGATGTCAGGGGGGAACTGGGACGACTTCAGATGCTCTCTTCACAGAACGGTGTGGTCATTTAGAATCAAGCAGTTCCCATTGTTCTTTTAAATGGAACCCATTAAATAATGTTTGGGTGCCCTGAAGCTATGTGGCATCATCATGGCAAGTCTGTTGTTTGAGAATTATTGTTTCATTGTTTAAAATATATTTATTAATTGTTTTCAACATTTAAAACACAAAACACAAATTTTCACTCATTACAGCTTTTCCATACCGGTATAAATATCATCCGTAACATTCATATTTACATAAATTCTATTTCTATAGTTCACTATCCAACATTATACCATCGATTGAATTATAATAATATCTACTCATATATAATCACATTATCATCAATATTAAATCATTCTTGTACATTGTACATTATATAGTTTACTTTATACATCTTATATCTTCTCATTGTTCCCATCACCTATCTCCTCTCACTTATGACTGTATGACTGTAACCTTGTTGCTGGTATCCTTAAGATTTATATTGACTGTTTCCCTATGACTATCATTAAGTGTTGTACCTTATGATTCTTGATGAATGTATCTTTTCTTTTATGTACTCTGAGAGCGTATGCACCAAGAAAAATTCCTTGTGTGTCCAATCACACTTGGCCAATAAAGAATTCTTTCTTTCTTTCTTTCTTTCTTTCTTTCTTTCTTTCTTTCTTTCTTTCTTTCTTTCTTTCTTTCTTCCTTCCTTCCTTCCTTCCTTCCTTCCTTCCTTCCTTCCTTCCTTCCTTCCTTCCTTCCTTCCTCCCTCCCTCCCTCCCTCCCTCCCTATCTATCTATCTATCTATCTATCTATCTATCTATCTATCTTTCTATCTCTCTAATACATTAATTTTACTCCTATTCTCAAGCCAGGTATACCATCTACTCCAAACTTGGTAGTACACAGATTCTTCTCTCTCTTTCAATTCCATAGACAGCCTATCCATTTCTGCACACTCATATATTTTTCATATTATCATTGCTTCTGTAGGGTTATCAATCTGTTTCCAATTCTGTGCAAAGACGATTCTGGTTGCTGTTAATATATGTAATGTTATGTATTGAAATTTTTTACCCATTTTCCCATCTAGAATGCCCAAAAGAAATACTTCTGGCTTCAATTTGACCTTTTGTTCGGTTATTTCTTTCAAACATTTCCTTATCTTATGCCAATATTTCCTTGCTTTGGGACAAGTCCACCACATGTGGTAGAAAGTTCCCTGTTTATAACCATATCTCCAGCACTCGGGTGAACAGTTTGAAAACATTTTGGCCAATCTGGCTGGTGGTAAATGCCAACGATAGAACATTTTATAGAGGTTTTCCTTATAGGCAGCCAACATCGTTAATTTATAATTTTTTTTCCCATAATTTATCCCAATGGTCTAAGTCAATATTGTATCTGAAATTCCTAGCCCAACTCGTTACCTTCACATTTTCTTCTTCCATTTTAAATCTTAGTAAGAAATTATAAGTTTTGGTAGTCATTTTTTCCCCTGTTCTTAATAGTATTTTATCAAGTTTCAATTGTTCTCTATAAATGCCATATTGTTCTAGATCTTTTTTATATCTTGTTCTAATTTGGAGATAGGGCCACCAATCAATTTTTATTCCTTGGTTCTCTAAGTCCTGGTCCGATTTTAAGTTTCCTTGTTCATCTAATAATTCTGAATACCTCACCACCTTATTTAAATCTAATACGTTTGGGTAAATCATCACCTCCATTGTTGATAGCCAAATTGGAATTTTCATGTAATGATTTTTCCTAATTTTTCCCAGATGTTTATCAAAGTATTTATCACTAAGTGTCTCTGAAAATATGGGTGGGTTTTGTTTTTCCCTTCCCAAAGAAATGTGTTCCAGCCAAGTTGGAGATCATGGCCCTCTAATGTTAATATTCCTTTATTGTTCAGTTGGATCCAATCTTAAATCCACATCACGACTGCCGCTTGATAGTATAATTCCCAGTCAGGAGGCCAAAACCTCCTTTGGTTCTAGAATCTTGTAGAAGTTTGAGCTTTATTTGGGCTTTTTTCCCCAACCAAATAAATTTTGCTATTATTTTGTTTAATTGTTCAAAGAAATTTTCCCCCAATTTTATTGGTACTGTTTGGAAGAGATACAAAAATTTGGATAATATATTCATTTTTATTGTGGCGATTCTGCCTATTAAAGATATTTGTAATTTTGCCCAATTATCTAAATCTTTTTGTATCTGTTGTACTAATTTATCATAACTTTCCTTTTTTATCAAAGGCCATTTTACTGTTAACCAAATTCCCAGGTATTTCACTTTTTTGACAATTTGGATCCCAAATTTCTCTTCCAGTTCCCCATTTTGCCTGTTAGTAAGGTTCTTAGTTAGTACTTTAGTTGTTTCTTTATTTATTTTGAGCCCTGCCACTTTGCCTAATTCTTCACTTTCCTGTAACAATATGGTTCCCGTTTCTAGAGGATCTTCTATAATAAAGGCCAAATCATCCGCAAAAGCTTGTACTTTGCATTCTTCCTGTCTAATTTTCAATACTTATTGAAAATTATTATGGAATTATTTTATTAGTTAATAAAATAATTATTGTTTCATTTCTGTTTGGTTGGTGGGTGGGTGGGTCAGTGGTGCCACCAGTTGTGAGATTATGAAAGCCCACCAAAGAACGATCAAGACCACTCCCATGAACACTGATGGGGCAAGCCACTAGAATACAATACTGGCCAAAATTGTGGAAACCTTTTGGGGAAAGTGTATTTTTGAGGTTTAATGGCTAATAACACCACTTTTTTGGGGGGGGGGGAGTTTCAAGATAATCATATTCCTCTGCTGGAATGGCCTGGGAATAGCCCAGACCTTAACCCAATTGAAAATCTATGGAGCCGACTAAAGAAACTTGTTAGTTAGAAGTGACCCAGCAATAAAGCCCAGTTAATAGAAGCCATCATTCCATCTTGGCTTCACATGATAACAGCTGCAGAACTAAAAGACTTGGTTCACTCCATGGGAAGATGTTATAAGGCTGAAATTCATGATAAAGGTTACCCAACTAAGTATTAACTGACATGGTGATAATTTTTGTACATCTTATTTTTTCTATGTGTTTCACTTTTCTACTTTATACTGTAACTGCTATTCTAATAGCAAATCCTTCATAAAAGCTATTGCATTACATTCTTCATTAAATTATCTTTCCATTGATATATAATTTTAGGGTACTACTCCCCCCCCCCCCCAAAAAAAAAGTGGTGTTATTAGCTAGTTTGAGAAAATACACTTTTCCAAAAAGGTTTCCACAATTTTGGCTACTACTGTATAAATTGAGAGCAAACCCCACTCTCTTCTAGCACTGATGACGTTAGTTGGGTAATGAAACCACCAAGCTCAGAGAGCACCAAGGACTCCACAGCTCAACCCTGTGCTACAAATATCCTCATCTATCAGATTATGGAATCATTTTCAGAAGGTTGCTTCATGCTTTCTCCCCATTATTCGAAAGTCTCCAACTCTTCTTTCCTTGCATTCTTATCCTAAACATCATCGGAAACACCTAGTGAATGTTTCACAAACACTGTGAAGGGGAGAAAAAAATTCCTCGTATTGCTCAAAGCATTTCGGGATCTTTTTTGCTATCAAAAGCCGTAGCATATTTAACTGCATTTTAAGTCAGACAGCATCCCTGTAGGATTGGGTCACGGCTAACAGAACTGACTAAATGAAGGAAAAAGAGTTCCTGAAATAGCTTGGTTATTTGTGGCAGATGAAATTGAGAATGCTATTTTGCCCAGCATCTTCTGGGCAGGAGAAAATGATCCCGCAATTTAGGGGGGGAAAAAAACAACAAAAAAAGAGACTGTTCCTCTGATCATTTGCCACTGTTAAATTCACTGAAATTTATGTAGTTGGTTATTTACTGGGTGATATAAGAGGAATAAGGGGACTCTTGTTCTAATTTGGAGATAGGGCCACTGCATATCGGACATTAATATAATCGAGAGAGTCCAGAGATATTTCACGGGAAGAATCCTCCACTCCTCTGCTCGCAACAGAATACCTTATGCCACCAGACTTGAAATGTTGGGCTTAGACAACTTAGAACTTCACTGTCTTCAGTCCAACCTAAGCGTAGTACATAAAATTATCTGCTACAATCAGTGGTGGGATTCAAGTAATTTAACAACCGGTTCTCTGCCCTAATGATTTCTTCCAACAACCAGTTCACCAAACTGCTCAGAAAGTTAACAACTGGTTCTCCCGAAGTGGTGCGAACTGGCTGAATCCCACCACTGGCTACAATGTCCTACCTGTCAATGACTACTTCAACTTCAACTACAACAATACATGAGAGCACACAATAGATACAAACTTATGGTAAACCGTTCCAAACTTGATTGCAGAAAATACGACTTCAGTAACAGGGTGGTCGATGCCTGGAATGCACTACCTGACTCTGTGGTTTCTTCCCCAAACCCCCAAAACTTTAACCTTAGACTGTCTACTGTTGACCTCACCCCATTCCTAAGAGGTCCATAAAGGGGGCGTGCATAAGCGCACCAGCGTGCCTACTGTCCCTGTCCTACTGTCCCCATTTATTTGTAACCGTCTCATGTATTCATAATCATGTTTATACTTATATCTGTTATCTAATACATGCTTGACAAAATAAATAATATGAAAAATAAAAATAAATAAAAATAAAATATTCCCTAAAGCACCTTGAAGGCAGAACAAGAAGCAATGGATGGAAACTAATCAAGGGAAAAAACACCAACCTAGAACTAACTGACAGTTTTTGGATTTTATTCACACTGATGTTTAGATAACTTGAACCTTTAAAAATAAAGATTTTTTTTTATCAATATTACCCTGATTTCTAAAATGTTAATGCTGATGAGCCCCACACACCACAAAATTTATTAACTCCAAGTCTGCTACAAATAAGAGACTTAGTAGATATTTGTTTTCATCTTTAGTTCTAGAAAGATCTGCTGAAAATGGATACTCGTCTACATTCTCTGCATTTCGTATCCTGATTAATCTCCAAATCTGGGCCTAACTTTCCAGCAACTAACTGAAACCCCGCACCAGCTGTTAGCCTTAAATCAACTGCCACATTATCTTTACCTATAATCATCAGACATTGGATTTGTGATTTTTTTTCAGCTGAACCTGTTTTAATAGACATGCATCATCAATATTTATTGGCCATGGCATTAGTAGTAATAATTAGGAGAAAACACACTAAGCCAACTTGACTAGTGCAAAGAATTATAGGTCCTGACGTATCTTACAACTCTTCTTAAACCAGCAATTATTCTAGAGTGGTTTCTTCTCCCAGGGGTCAGCAACCTGCGGCTCTGGAGCCGCATGTGGCTCTTTCACCTCTCTACTGTGGCTCCTTGTCACTCAAAATATGCGTCACAACCGCCAATGTGTGACACCTGCCAGCACGCGATTTATTGAGCTTTTCAACCCCGGGGAGGCCAACCTTGGATAAATCCAAGAAAAGAAAAGTTGAGAAGAAAAACAGAATGTTTAATTCAACTACATATGCAAATTTTGTGGCCGCTCAAGAAATAGTCAGGCACGGGAAGGGTTTTGTGGCTCCCGGTGTTTTCTTTTCTGTGGGAAACAGGTCCAAATGGTTCTTTGAGTGTTTAAGGTTGCAGACCCCTGCTTTAGTCCTTTAGAACTAAATCTGGTTTTGCCACTGACATGATAGCAAGACGTTTTTTTTTTGTTTTGTTTTAAAGAGAAATCTGATGGGTAGAAGCTCAAGTTCTAAAAAGGCATAGATTATTCAGTTTGTCATTCAGCAAATACTGCACTAGTCCCCGAGGGGCATTTTATCCTATTATTTGTCTCTAGTCTCCCACGAGCATACAATCAATAAAGCAAAATTGAAGCAAACAACCTGAAACAGCAAAGTAAACCAACCCATATTGAATCTTCTGTGGACTGACAATCTCCATGCTTTGGCATATATTGTGCGAGAGAATAAATGCGCCAAAGAGGTTTTTAGCACTGAATTTTGACAAATTCATCTTATCCTTCCATGACTGCACATCTATTGTCGGGTCCAACCAGTAAGTGATTCAAACTAACAGAAGGTCCCCGTTGGTGATATAACACAATAACAGAATTGGAAGTGACCTTGGAAGTGTTCTAATCCCTGCTCAAGCAGGAGACCCTAGTGATGGCTAACCTTTTTGCCATCACGTGTGAAAAGCTCGGGGAGTGCGGGGTAGTTACGTGTGTGCGTGCCCACACCCATAATTCTAGGTGCCCTGTCCCCCCCCATGCATGCACGCGCGATCCCATGCTCCCCCCCACTTTTGGCATGTGACAGCATGGTGGGCATGGTAGGCCCGGTTTTTGCTCTCCCCAGGCTCCAGAGGCTTTCTAGGAGCCTGGGGAGGACAAAAACAGCCTTCCCCACCACACCGGAGGCCTTCCAGAGTCCCAAAATAGCCCATTTTCTAACTTCCAGTGGGCCCAGAAGGCCCAAAAATCAGCTGGGCAGTGCGCACATGTATGCTGGAGCTGAGGTTGGCCAACACTCGCGTGCCCAACAATATGGCTTCGTGTGCCACCTGCGGCACACGTGCCATAGTTCGCCATCATGGCCCTATACCCATGATGGCAAACCTATGGCACGTGTGCCAGAGGTGGCACGCAGAGCCCTCTCTGTGGGCACGCATGCTGTCGCCAGCTGCTATTCCGGTTTCTGGCATGCATGTGGTTCTTCTGGTTTCCAGCACACCACCCAGCTGATCTTCCTGGGTGCCTGAGCCCCTGAAAACAGCCTGAAAATGGCCAGGAAAACAGCCAGAAAAAGGCCCAGAAAACAGCCTGAAAATGGCCCCCAAAATGGACAAAAAGCAGGCATGCACATGCCGGCCATCTGGTCTTCGGGTTTCCAGTGCTCCGGTGCGCGCACATCAGGGGTGGGTTCTACAATTTTTTACTACTGATTCTGTGGGTGTGGCTTATTTTGTGGGCGTGGTTTGATGTGACAAACAATTCTTTAGGATTTAGCAGAGGTACTCGTCTACCAGGCTTTTAACTGCTCGCAGAGCTGTACCGGTCTACCCATTTGTTTTTGGAGCGCACTGGTCTACCACTACACTGCCTTTTACAGTATTCTTTCCCTGCCACGCCCACCAAGCCATGCCACACTTACCAAGCCACACCCACAGAACTGGTAGTAAAAATGTTTGAAACCCACCAATGAATATGTCCCATATAAAAAAAATATTCAGTTTCTTCTTTATCCTTAATAGCAAGTGTTAATCTGTCCATTTCTGCACAATCTATTTTTTTTTTTTTAATTACATTTCCCTTGGATGGGATCTCATCATTTTTCTATTGTTGCACAAATACAATTCTAGTTGCAGTTAGTATACGGCTAATTCCGTATAATAGAATACGGCTGATTCCAGATCTCCGCACTTTCCGTAAGGCCCTGAAGACGTTTTTATTTCAGCAAGCCAGCCTGGCCTGAATAGGTTTTATTTTTTTTATTTTTATTTTTTAATTGTATAGCTTGGGGTTTTAAATTGGGAGGCCGATTAATTTAATTTATTTTTAGTTATCTTAACTTTTATATTGTATGTTATTTTAATTTTCGGCTGTTCACCACCCTGAGTCCCTTCGGGGAGAAGGGCGGGACATAAATTCAATAAATAATAATAATAATAATAATAATAATAATAATAATAATAATAATAATAATAATAATAATAAGCAGAATGAAGTATGCAGTCTTTTTATCATATTTCTCTTCTGCTATTTTTTTGAAGGGACTGCAATAACTAATCACATGACCTTAATTCCAACTTAATTCCAATTCCATGTTGAATTGAACCAAAGATCTTGTCCAATATTTACCAAAGGTTTCTCAAAAGCAGTAGTGTAGTTTTCTTCCTAAAAGGTATCAAGAATTACAGGTAGACCTTTCAAGAATAAAGATTAAGTAATCCTATTTATTTATATACCTTCTAGAATAATAGAGCCAGTCTGGTGAAATGGTTAAGGCATCAGGCTAGAAACTAGGAGACTGGGAGTTCTAGTCCCACTGATGGCACAAAGCTAGCTGGGTGACCAACGCTACAAAATAGAAATTAATTTAGAACATTACTGCATGCATCAGAAAAAAATGACTATTTTTTTTTGATACTTAAGTAGTTAAAACTGTAGTATTTTCTATGTATGTTGAAAAATGTGCAACACAGCTGTCCTTTTTTTTCCCTCTTAACATCTTTTCCTGCCTTTCTCATTCCTAACCATTTCTCTGTTGTTTCTTTTCTCCAGGAGGTATGGCTATATTATCACACCTTGTTAAGAGAATAACACCTTGAACCAATAGAATATTAGCACATGTCCCATTGGTGGCCTAGTCATCTTCATCACTCAAACACTTCCCCTCTTTTCAAAGTCATTTTATGCCACTTTGCCAAGCTTCAATTCCCTTGGAAACCGTTACGTTCATAAGTTGGAATTGCCCAAGTGAGAGTTGTTATGATCTCACACTGGAGGTGTTGTGGAAAGAGATGCTGAGAGCTTGCATGAATATTTAACGCACTAAGAAGGGTTGAATTATTTGCTGCATAAACCATACAAACAGTTTAAATTGCTAAACTAGAACTAGAATATAAATTTACTCATGGAGTTGTGCTGCAGTAATGTGTTCCTTTCTTAGGATTTTGATGATGTTGTTTCATTGTTCATTGCCCAAGAATGTATTAACAATACAGTTAGTTTCTGGTAGAATCAGTTATGATGGGCTAGATATTCTTATTTTAGCTGTTTATTTCTTTGCAGAAAGCAAAACGAAGAGTGAAATAGAAAAACAGAACACATTTCAAAACATGCCAACAATTGCATGTTTGTTTGTGTCTGTGTCTCTCTCTGTGTGTGTCTTTGTGTGTGTATGTGTAAGATAGCTTAACCAGTTAACAGTTTATAGCCCGGTAGCTACTCAACCCAAGAGGGGTGAAATTTCAGGAGAAAAATTTCAGGATAAAAAAATGGACTCCATTTTAATGAACTGATTATAGATGAGGCTGGGAAATTCTTGTTACAGTTTTCAAGATTCTATCATTGTCCCAGATGACCAGTAGAAATTTTTTTTCCCTTAAACCTAGGTAGTTCCTGCTTCTTTGTCTTGTCCATCTGTTGGGGACTTGACAGTGTTTGTATCCAGGAGTGGGCTTTAAAATTTTTAGCAAGGGGTTCTCTGCCCAGTTGCTGGGTGGGCGTGGCCATGGAGGGCATGGCCTTGTTGGCCTCCTGCACCATGGCGGGTGAGCGTTTTTGCCCTCCCCGGGCTTCGGAGGCTTTCCTTGAGCCTCTGGGAGGGTGAAAATGGCCTCCCCAGGCTCCGGAGGCCCTCTGCAGGCCGGAAATGGGCCCAAACTTCTAGTAGGCTCATTTTTCAACCTCCACAAGCCTCTGCGCACATCCTGCACTTACCTGTGTCCAAAATGGGCCACGTGGGAACTCCTGGGAGGGGTGGGGTGGGATGGGCAGGGCCAGCCAGGGGTGGGATTTGGGGGTTCTCCAAACTGCACAGAATCTTAGCTCCCTCCATCATTTAGAATAAGAGTGGTCATCATCATATAGTTTATGGGCCATACACCCACTCCAAAACCCTTCTTCCTGTTTACTAAACCTCTACAGATGGTATATTTAGTTTTTTTTTAAAGGAAGGGCAAAAATTAGATAGCCTCAATAGATCTAACAGAGGAGAACAAAAATAGAATTGGAGAATCAAATTGAAATTGACTCCTATGAACTTCTTCAATGTGGCCACATAATGTCCTTGGTAGCAATGTGGGAGTTGTCTGCCACTGTGTTATTCTATATATTGTGTTATTTGTTTGCTGTTTTGTTTTCTGGTTTAAATTTAGCTTCTTCTTCTTCTTCAGGATCTAAGTACCAACAGTGGCTGGCTTCTGCTTAGTTTTTAAGCCTAGACAGGTCATTCACTGAGGTTATGAAACCAATATATCAAAAAAACAACTATATGACACAACACAAATAACCCACAAATTATTTCAGTTAAGGAAACAACAGGGATTTAGTCAAAAGCTTCACCAAACAGGAGAGAAAAAGGGGAAAGCTGTTTTAACTGGTCCCCCGAATCCGAGTAATCTCTTTACTTCCATCGTTTTCTTTCCTAAAAGGAGGAAGAAAGAAAAGTGAATTTACTCACATTCCTGGTGATAATTTTTTTATTTCTAACTGTTGCCATTATCCACTTCTATTGCCTTTTTCCTCCCGAAATCTCCGCTTAGCAGCAATAATCAAGAAAACAGGGTTAACACAGCTGGATAGCAAGTGTGCAACATACTAAAGAAAGCTTCGTCCTTCAGCAAATGATGGGAAGTCTAGCAAGGAGCTTGATAAAACCACCTCTTCTTTTAGTACCTTTAAAAAAGGGGTATTATAAGATGGATAAAGGTAAAGGTTCCCCTCTCACATACGTGCTAGTCATTCCCGACTCTAGGGGGTGGTGCTCATCTCCATTTCTAAGCCAAAGAGCCAGCGCTGTCTGATGACAGTTCCGTGGTCATGTGGCCGGCATGACTAAATGCCGAAGGCGCACAGAATATTGTTACCTTCCCACCAAAGGTGGTCCCTATTTTTCTACTTGCATTTTTTACATGCTTTCGAACTGCTAGGTTGGCAGAAGCTTGGAACAAGTAACAGAAGCTCACTCCGCTACACAGCACTGGGGATTCGAACTGCCGAACTGCCTACCTTTCTTATCGAAAAACTCAATGTCTTAGCCACTGAGCCACCGCGTCACCTTAAGATGGATAGAATGGACTAAATGTGTTATGCTATCTGTGTTTATCTGGATTTGTGTTTATCTTAGATTTGTCAGCAATGACGTAAGGCAGTCAATTAGCAAAGTTTCTAGAACCTATTTTAGTAAAGGTTCCCCTCTCACAGATGTGCCAGTTGTTCCCGACTCTAGGAGGCAGTGCTCATCTCTGTTTCAAAGCTGAAGAGCCAGCACTGTCTGAAGATGTCTCCGTGGTCATGTGGCCAGCATCACTAAACGCCAAAGGCGCACAAATTGCTGTTACCTTCCCACCAAAGGTGGTCCCTATTGTTCTACTTGCATTTTTTTTACCTGCTTTCAAATTGCTAAGTTGGCAGAATCTGGGACAAGAACCTATTTTAAAAAAGTAAAATAACTTCAGGAACTTGTCATCCAGTACAATCTATTTGGCGAATATTGTTGGCTTGAGAGATGTGCGTATGTGAGTGAGATAAAACCTGGATTACTTGTAAGACACGGTGAACCCAGAATTCAGAATGACTGGATAAATCAAATCTGTGAAATTCGTACAGCATAAAAAGCTTTGCTTCGATTCACCAAACTTTAAGACTAGGCTCACTTATTGCATTATGATATTTTCCCCTTCTGGCTTAGTGTGTTTTGTGAACCTCACAACTCCTATTTACAAGCTGTTTATTCATTACGGAACCATTGAGTTGTGGCTGATTCCATACATCTTGCTTAGGCAAACGATAGCTTAATGTGTAGAATTACCAATTATTAACTTAACAGCAGAATTCTGCTATTCCTCTTTCAAGGCTCAATTTTTATTTTTTTTTCACTTTGGAAGAAATTAGAAAGTCATATCAACCAAATTATGTCATCTGTACTCTTTAGCTACTCTTCAGCAAATGAACTGATTTAAGATGATATCATCTATCATGCTTGAAGGAACAGATTTATAGTCCTGTTTTTTTTCTTGTTAGCAAAATTTAAACTTATGCATTTGAATTGCACCAGGAGGAATTGGAGAAGACAGAATTGTCTCTCTGTGTTCAATCATTGATTGAACTTACGTATTTTACTCAGGACCGTAATGAAGAAAAAGGAAACAAAGAAAAAAAGAAAGAAAAATCATGCATGCATTATACAGATAGGGATAAACTATACCAGCGATGGCTAACCTTTTCCGGACCGACTGCCGAAAGTGCGTGTCAGAACCCCCCAAATGGAATATGTTCATGGCCTCCGTGCATGCACCAAGGCCCCACGCATGTGCACGTGCCCCCCACATGCCCCCCACCCCCACGCATGTGTGGCAGAGACCCAAAGATGAGCTGGCCAGCAAGAGGCACGCGTGCATGCATGGCAGAGACCCGAAGACCAGCTGGCTGGCAAAAGGTGTGCACGCATGTGCGGCAGAGCTGAACTGGGGCAACAGCTCATGTGCCCACGGAGAGGGCACTGCTTGCCACCTCTGGCACACATGCCATAGATTCACCATCACGGAACTAAACAGTTCCAGGTTGCTCTCATCCAGTTTCCAAAATTCATTCTGAAATCTGAGCTGCGACACCTTTGATGTAGGAGATGACCCGGCTGAGCATGAGAGAGGGGTCAAACATGTCATTAGTCATGAGTTCTTTTGCACCCACAAGACATCTAAATTCAGCCCACCGTGAATTCCTTATCTACCGCCAAATTGCTTTGACTGTTAGTAGTTCAGATTCTTGTAGAGAGCTTAAGCTTGCAATAAATATTTTGTGAGCCACATTGGCGCAGTGGTTAGACTGCAGAACTGCAGGCTACTTCTGCTACCTACCAACTGCCTGAAATTTGGCACTGCAAATCTCACCAGATTCAAGGTTGACTCAGCCTTCCACCCTTCCAAGGTTGGTAAAATGAGGACCCAAATTGTTGAGGGCAATAGGCTGACTCTGTAAACCGCTAAGAGAGGGCTGTAAAGCACAGTAAAGCGATATATAAATCTAAGTGCTATTGCTATTTGAACTGTCTGGATCTCCTAATTTCTTTGGCACTTGACATTTAGTTTCTATTTAAAAAGTAGTTTTTATTGCTTTTAGAAGAACAACAGAAAAAGGAAGAAAACACAAAAATGCATAACAGGCTTTAAAAAAACTGGAAAAAATATGTAACATTGATTGAAATTTTGGGTACAAATCAAGCTTAGGTTTTATTTATCGGTATGCTACATATACCGCCTTTATGCCAATGGTCTGAAAGTAAAAAATAGTAGCATTTATTGGAATAATAACACTTATTAGAAAAGACTCAGATATTGGGAAAGAAGGAAGGCAAAAGGAGATGGCAGAGGATGAGATGGTTAAATAGTGTCATCAACAGAATGGATAGGAATTTGGGCAAACACCGAGAGACAGTGGAGGACCGGGGGCCTGGCATACTATGATTCATGGGGTTGTGAAGAGTTGGACACAACTTAGTGACTGAACAACAACAAAAGTCAAACTTATTTGTTATATGAATCATGATAATCAGGTAAAAGATATTCCATGTACAAGCATTTAATACATAATGCTAAACAGGCAAATAGAAAAACACTCTAAACCAGGGGTGCCAAACTCAAGGCCCATGTGCCAGATGCGGCTTGCGGGGTGCTTGAATCTGGACCACAGGGCCGGACTGGAAATAACAAAGGACCAGCCCATGATGCCTCTGGCAGCCAAAATGAAGTGCGAGACAGTGATGGGTTTCAATTTTTTTTACTACCGGTTCTGTGGGTATGGGTTGGTGGGTGTGGCATGGCTTGGTGGGCATGGCAGGGAGAAGATACTGCAAAATCTCCATTTCCTCCTGATCAGCTGGGACTTGGGAGGCAGAGAATAGATGGGGGCGGGGCCAGTCAGAATTGTTACTACCGGTTTTCTGAACTACTCAAAATTTCCGCTACCGGTTCTCCAGAATTGGTCAGAACCTGCTGAAGCCCACCTGTGGTGCGAGGGTGTGTGTGTGTGCCCCACCCATGCCACAGCACTTTTCCGGCCAAAATGGGGGCCCACCTATGCCCCAGATGAACCTGGATGGCCTCCTGCATCACTCTGTTGGCCAAAATGAGGCACGGGGAGCCACGTGAGACTTCCCCGCTCCCCATTTTCAGCCCGGACAGCCTCCTGCAACACTCTGCCAGCCAAAATGGGGTGCAGAGGGCATGTGAGGTAGAGTGCTGCAGGAGGCTGTCCGGGGTGAAAATGGGGAGCGGGGAAGTCTCACGTGGCTCCCCGTGCTCCATTTTGGCCAACAGAGTGATGCAGGAGGCATCCGTCCCATCTCTCCCCCCCCCTCACTCCAGCCAGAGGAGAACTACAATGCTGATCTGGCCCTTGAAGAAATCCAATTTGAAACCCCTGCTCTAAACGCTATTTTTAAAGTATTTTCCTGATTTCTCCTCCATTTTTCTTCTTCTCACTTATTTAGACAGGCTTCACTGTTTGCAGTTTTAGATAGAGTTATTTTGAAAGTCTAATTTTGGGTAGCAATTCAACCAGAGCTGTCATCTTACCAATGAAGTGATCTAAAGTTGCGTTTTCATCTGTTACCATGATGTCACAGATATAAGTTAATAAGGCTATATTATACCAAGTTTTTCTTCCTTCCTCTTTCTAAGAGTTATTCATCCCTGGTTTTCTATCAATCCCTTTGTTTTCCACTTTTGACAGACGCTCAAATTATATATGTATATCCAAGGAGTCAACACATTAAATAAATAGCGAGGTGCCTAAATTTCCTTTTATTTATAGGTGTTTCTATCAAGTTAATCACTACAAAGTTACTAGGTGTCACTTCATCAAGGAAAAAAAAACAAAAACAAATGTTATGTCAGATGATCTGTCATATTTAGATACATAATTTAAATCTGTGGCTCTCGCTTCGCTGAGGGGGATCTTCCGTAATTTTATTTTATCATGCTGGAACAATCCTCAAGCAGGCAATTGTTATCATAATTCAGGTTCTTAGAAATTTCTGGTAGCTTCCATTCGCCCCTCCCCCTTCTTCTTGAACATTAAAGGCACAATTCACTCACACCACAGAGAGCCAGTTTAATCGTGAAGTGTTTGAGAATGAGAGTACTCTGTTTTCAGAGGAACCCAACAATTGTTGGAATTCCGTAACAGGACATTGGACCGCTCATAAGCTGCAGAAGGGACACAGTGGCTCAGTGGCTAAGATGCTGAGCTTGTCGATCGAAAGGTCGGCAGTTCAGCGGTTCGAATCCCTAGCACCGCATAACGGGTTGATCCCGTTACTTGTCCCAGCTTCTGCCGGTTACTTGTCCCGTTACTTGTCCCAGCTTCTGCCAACCTAGTAGTTCAAAACCACGTAAAAAATGCAAGTGGAAAAATAGGGACCACCTTTGGTGGGAAGGTAACAGCGTTCCGTGCGCCTTTGGCGTTTAGTCATGCCGGCCACATGACCACGGAGACATCTTCGGACAGCGCTGGCTCTTTGGCTTTGAAACAGAGATGAGCCCCCTAGAGTCAGGAACAACTAGCACATATGTGCAAGGGGAACCTTTACCTTTACCTTTAAGATGCATAGAGAACACAGTTCTCTGAAGCCCCCCACCAAAATTCATCGGAAAGATCCCATTTTTTTTCCCAGCACTATTTCTTCTCTTTTGAGATTTTGATCCCTGACAGAATTTTTGGTTTCCAACTTCAACACTAAAAAAGCCAAGATTAAAAACAAAAAGATACTCTTTTGGCTTAAAAAAAAAATGTCTAAGAAGAGATTGGACCTGCTAGAACATGGGGTTGGACTAGAAGACCTCCAAGATCCCTTCCAACTCTGTTGTTTTGTTACTCATTTAACTATGGCAATGTTAATAAAAGTATGTACTAAGCGTTGGTGCCATTGTGAAGAAATGCATTTTATTACTTTTATTCCATTCTCACTCATCCACATGATAACACCAACCTTGAAGGCCCTCAAAATTTCTTCCCCAAAGTTCCTCATAGATTTACTATTATAGTAAATCAAAAAAGTAAAGTAGCCCCAATGAATCTGAGTTACTATAAGTGTAGGCCACATTTAAGTGCAACATTAAAGCCAGCGTTTCGGTTCCATTTGGGGCAGTGGGAGGAGGGTTAGATTTCAATGTCCTTTTGCATTTAATGTCCTCTATTTTATTTAAAGTAGAGCTCCAGATGCTAAAATCCAATAAAAATGATGGATGGATTAGAATCCAATGAAAGTAATGGATTATTCATTACAACTGCATTTCTGTTCGGCTTTGTAGTCCATCCAATCGTTATTATTGGTTTAAAAATACTTACCTTCTACTATCGGTGGCTCAATTAGGTTATTTTAGACTCGGGATGCAAGGGATCGTGGCTCTTGAGATGACAATGTGTATTAGTGGGGAAAAAAATGTGGTCAGCCAATTCTACTTCTCTTTCAAGTAATTTGCTGAGGTAGAGGCTCTGGGTATCTGCTCCCAAATCTTAACTGGATTGCAGTCCACTCTCTAAATCCATGCAATTTATGAGTCTACCCAATTCAGATTTTTAAAAAGTTCATTCTAATTCATTTGCACCTTTCCCACCTTCAATCTATACATCCTGTTCCTGATCCCCCAACTTAAATGAAATAATTGACTATTACCCAAGAATAATTTTTGATTTTACATGTACTGACTGAGACTAGGATTGTATTTGCACAACAACGGAAGAGTTGTTGTTACCTACACTTCCTGAGTCATTAAAACACATGTGTAATCCCAAAAACCTCTTCTATTGCAACAGCTATGAATTCTGTTCATTCACAGATGAGTCCCAATTAGTTGTAAAGAGTCCTTCGGGATAATCACCCACTTTTATCTTCGTAGATATGAGCCAGCCATGTGCAGCAACTGCCAAAAAAAAGCCAACACAGTTCTAGGCTACATAAACAGAGGGATAGAATCAAGATCACATGAAGTGTTAATACCACTTTATAAGGCCTTGGTAAGGCCACACTTGGAATACGGCATCCAGTTTTGGTCGCCACGATGTAAAAAAGATGTGGAGACTCTAGAAAGAGTGCAGAGAAGAGCAACAAAGATGATTAGGGGACAGGAGGCTAAAACATATGAAGAACGGTCGCAGGAACTGGGTATGTCTAGTTTAATGAAAAGAAGGACTAGTGGAGACATGATAGCAGTGTTCCAATATCTCAGGGGCTGCCCCAAAGAAGAGGGAGTCAAACTATTCTCCATAGCAGGACAAAAAGCAATGAATGGAAACTAATCAAGGAGAGAAGCAATTTAGAACTAAGGAGAAATTTCCTGACAGTGAGAACAATTAATCAGTGGAACAACTTGACTGCAGAAGTTGTGAATGCTCCAACACTGGAAATTTTAAAGAAGATGTTGGATAACCATTTGTCTGAAGTGGTGAAGGGTTTCCTGCCTAAGCAGGGGGTTGGACTAGAAGACCTCCAAGGTCCCTTCCAACTCTGTTATTCTATTCTATTCTATTCTATTCTATTCTATTCTATTCTATTCTATTCTATTCTATTCTATTCTATTCTATTTTCTATTCTATTCCTTTGACACACTGCCAAAGACCTAATTGGCAAAGCCATATAGAGTCCAGAATCAAACAGAGCTTCAGGCTTTAAGCTGAACCAAATAAACAAATGTTGCTTCCTGCAAAGGCTCACGTGACTTTGCTCCTCTTTTAAGTCTTATGGGAGGGGCCAATCAAATCTGAAACTCTTAAAAGCAATTTGGCAGGACTTTGTTCACGCATGACCTGTGCATTTTGAAACCCAAGAGGGAAATCCTTGAGCATCAAATTCAGAAAAAATGTTATTTCCAACTACTCCAACCCAGGGGTGAAATCCAGCAGGTTATGACAGGTTCTGGAGAACTGTCTCTCTCCCTCCCTCTCTTGTTCTCTCTCTGTCCCCCCCTCTTGTTTTTTCTCTCTCTCTTGTTCTCTCTCTCTGATTCCCTCCCTCCCTCCCTCCCTCTCCCTCTATCTCCCTCCCTCCCTCTCGTTTTCTTGTCCTCTATCAGAAATCTGGGAGTTTGAGGGTTCTGTGCAGGACCTTAGCTTTCCTAGCACTGCATTCTTCTGTACTGAGAGCTCTGATATCATCCATGGAATCTATTGAAGCCTCTCTCCCAGTTTAGGAGTCCCAGCCTCGAGTGCTCTTACCACTACTGGGACCACTTTGGCCTTGACTTTCCCCATCCTCTCCAAAGGGGGTTGGACTAGATGACCTACAAGGTCCCTTCCAACTCTGTTATTATTCTATTCTATACTCCTTCCCGATATTGGTGTCATTTGGCACCACTACCAATCTACCTATCACTACCACAATACCGCATGCAAATCACTGGATTAAGTTTCTTGGAGTCTAGATTGCCCAACTCCTTTCCCTTCCTCTTGTGGTCTCTAGCAATCAAGTCAAATATAAAGAATGAAATGAAAACGCTGGTTCACTAAGCTCAAACTTTTTTTTTCTCTCTTCCCCAATATCTACAACACCCCGTGGCACAAATCTAGCTTGTACTTAAATTGGCTTGAGCACATTGCTTTTATGACTTTGAGACAATTTCCAGAAAAAAGGTTAGTGAGGGTAATGATGACATTGCCACGCTGAGGGAAATATTTTATGAATATATTTCCTTGTCTGCGTTACAGCTCCTAACAGACAGAGTAATTGAAAATATATCTGAAACCAATTTGTTTTTTTTTTTTTTTACTTGTATCACTCAAGTTCTGAAAGTCTCCGCAGCCCAAATTAAGTTATTGAGTTTACAGGGGAACAGTGAGAGCCGTTCACCTGAGTTGTTGAGAAATCAAATGATGCAGAAATTCCAATGTACACAATAATAGAAATAAAAATGGATTGCAGGATATCTGTGCTATAAAAATTGGCCTAATGTTGTCTGGCATGCAGCATTTTCAAGCTTGGAGTTAAGCAAAATGTTCACAGGTGTTCGTGGCCTTAGGTGCAAATTATTGCTTTGTGTATGTATGTATGTACATATGTATGTATGTATGTATGTATGTATGTATGTATGTATGTAAGTATGTATGTATGTATGCATGTATTCTGCCAATTTTTCAGGTGGCATATGCCACCTATAAAACATTTTATATTGGTTCTCTGGGTGCTTCTTGAGTGTGGCTTGGAAAGAAAGAGAATACAGGTAGTTCTCGACTTATGACCCCAGTTGACCCCAAAATTTCTGTTGCTAAGCAGGATAGTTAAGTCAGTTTTGCCCCATTTTGCATCTTCTCTTGCCACAGTTGTTAAGTGGAATCACTGCCATTGTTAAGTTAGTAACAATGTTGTAAAATGAATCTGGCTTCCTCGTTGACTTGGCTTGTCAGAAGGTCTCAAAAGGAGATCACGAGACCCTGGGACACTGCAACTGTCATAAATACGAGTCAGTTGCCAAGTGTCTCTGAATTTTGATCGCAGGACGACGGGAATGCTGCAACGTTGTAAGTGTGAGAAATGGTCATAACTCGCTTTTTTTTCAGTGCGGTTGTAACTTTGAATGGTTGCTAAATGAATGCAAGTCGAGGACTACCTGCAGAATGAAACCTGTACGTTAGAGGTGACATTCAAAGCATCTTTTCAAGGACTGCTGAAATCCGAATAGAACTTTTGTTTTAAAGCTGCAGAATGAATAAACTCTGCTGTCGTATATGAATGTTTTTTCTGAGAATGATCTCTTACTAACTACAGATTGGCCATCAAGGGCACTAACTACATTTCCACAAAGCAATTGTTTGCTCATTCTTATTCTTCACAAACACAACCCTTTCCCCTTTCAGAACTGCATCATAGTTGTGCATCACAGCACAGTCAAGCAGTTTCATTGCTCATCAGTCCTCACGTATTTTGCCCTTGCTAGCTCCGAGTGCTTTACTCCAACCTGCTACCATGTGGACACCGATTTGTTACAATGGAAAGAGTAAGGGGGGGAGCACAGTTGTGCCTCTGTGTGGTAGCTTTAATGATCCCCATTAGCAACAGCTCTAATTCACTTTTCTGCAATAAATAGAATAAGTATATTTCTCCTGCTTGTTGGAGGTTGGGTTCACGCAGAAATCAATCAGGGAGTTTTTAGGGCGAAAATTGGGGCTGGCTACATTTGTATGTCTCCCTGTAATTCATCCTGCATCTCTGAAGAGCTCTATATTGAAAACCATTTTCACAGCTGAATTGACAGTACTTTTTGTTGCCATTGTGAATGGCTCCTTTGGTGAATGAGCCATTGTGGCTTTAAATGAAATTCTCCCCGCAACAGCAGAGCCAATAAGACGGGATGCATTGTGACACCTAATCTCTCTGTTCCAGGTTGCTCCCCAAGGCAGTCCAATCATCCCTTAAAGATTGTGGAAATATGAGAGCAAGGAGTCAGGAACCAGGGAGGAAGCATTTTTTTGTTGAGGATGGTTCGACTTCTGTAGCCCAGGAGAAAAATCTAGGCCATTTAGGCTGAGTTAATTTTTTTTTTCTCGGTTCTTGGAGATGTTTAACTCTTAATTGATGAGTTCCTTTAATAAAGTTATCGCTGTTAGTCACCGATGCTGAATTTGGCAGCATGCCTCTTTGGCAGCAGTTAATTTTTTTCTTTTCCTGTCTTGTTAGAGCAAAGGAGATCATTATTGTTCTATGAGTTGCATACACAGGTGTGCTTTAGAAAAGAAAAAAAAGAGCTAATAACATCTCTGGAGTCCATTTCTACTGTTGGAGTTATACCGAATTAGGATTTCATAATACATGATCTTGCCAACGATTGCAAAAATCAAAAGCTAGTTGTCTCTTCGTTGCCCACAATCTAATGAGTTTAGCACTCAGCTCTGCGCCAAGCTTGTCCGCCATTTGCTCAACATGTAGATGACTCTTTAAATCTGCCTTATACGTAGATATTGTCCTCAGGTAACTATAAAGAGAAATATAATGAAATTGCTTGTTCTGTGAAGCAGACTTATCCAAAGAAAACATAATTTCACGGATCTCAGTTTTCAAGTTTCTGACCCACAATGCCCACAAGACTAGTTACTTTTAAGAGTTCAAATCCAACAATTTGTAGGACCATAAGATAGTGAGGACTACAATATATCAGTGGTGGGCTGCTCCCAGTTCTGTCCGCTTCTTTAGAACTGGTAGTAAAAGCGGCGGGAGGCTCCTCTCACCCACCCGGACGTCATAATTGACGATCTGCATTCCCATCGCGAACCGGCCCATGAGCGGCCTGTGCAGATTGTAACTGATTTCGACAACGAGGAGGCTGGTGTGGTGCTATGCCAGCAGCTTGTGCAGCTGGTGCTTGAGTTGGACAGTGAGGAGGCTGGAGAAGATGTGGTGCCAGAGGCAGGGATTCAGCCAGGGCCTTCAGAACCTCCAGAAGCTCCTTTAAGTGAAGAGGACGAAGAGGAGAAGCCTCTTCTCAATGCACAGGTGCGCAGAGCAGCCAAAAGGCAGGAGTAGCTCCTGAGGAGGAGGTCTCCTCAAGAGTAAGGCTTGGGGCTAATTGGCCACTCCCTTAGCCTATTTAAGGAGGAACGCCACTTGCAGTAAGCTGTAGGGAATAACTTTAGTTCACTCTCCTTCGCGTCTGGATTCTCTGCAAAATTGCTTCTGGGCTTTCTGCCAACTCTAGTAAGATTGTGATTACCTTATCTTAGAATTCTGGTAGGCTGTTAAGACAGTTTATTAACAGCCTTTGGTTGATAAAGACTAAGTTATTTGAGTAAAATAAGCTTTGTACAGAGTTTGTGTGTGCTGCATTCTTTGGGGTCCGTAGCTGCCTTTCAGCTCCAATCCAGGAACCCTCAAGCAGTCGCATTCATGACAAACCATTTTATACCAAATTTATATTTGCTGATAAAGAAATAAAAGTAGACTAGTATAGATCTATTCGAATCCAAGTTCAAATCCAAGTAAGGGTATGGCTAGCTGATGAGAGCTAAATAGCTTGAAATAGATCTATACTAGTCTCCCTTTATTTCTTTATCAGCAAATATAAATTTGATATATATGTGTATGTATATTCTGTTCTTACTTACTATTTTCCCAATTACAGATCAAGAGTTATCGGCTAGAGTTGGGAAAACGCAGTACAAGTTATCAAAACGGAGAATCGGTCATTTCCTTTCCACTGTTTCTATAGTATGTAATGCAATTCTAAAATGTAGCACAGGCTGCTTAGGTTTCCAGGTTAATTCCTAAAAATCCCTCTGAATGTAGTTGGAATTTGCTGGTGCTATGCCATTAATACCTGGTCAGCTTTTTTTCCTTGACCGCATGCTCTCTTTTAAAAAATTCTGAAGAACTGGAAAAGCTTGTTTGTTATTTTTATTTTGTATTCTGTAAATGCTTTGTTGAGTGACAAGCTGCCCCGCTAACATATTTTTTATTAAATGCCCAGGTTTTCCACAGAGATATAAGCACTCAAGTTTAATTCGATACCTTTGTTCATATTTCAGCCAAGGAGAAAATGTTAGACAACATTTTGTTGGTTCTAATGATATTTTGTCATGGGAACGCCTCAAAATGAAAAACATGAAAGTGATTAACGCATCCAGATATACGTGCATCTTTCAAAAAGATGGTTTATTTTCACAAAAA
Organism: Pantherophis guttatus; assembly: GCF_059756535.1. Classification (NCBI taxonomy): domain Eukaryota; kingdom Metazoa; phylum Chordata; class Lepidosauria; order Squamata; family Colubridae; genus Pantherophis; species Pantherophis guttatus. The sequence continues at coordinate 18,296,258 of NC_142074.1, read as the reverse complement.
TCAAGTGACAAGCACTAACCACGGTGATCCATTCAGGATTCAGATCAGTGGTGGGTTGCTCCCAGTGGTGAAATGTAAAATTTCTTACTACTGGTTCTGTGGGCGTGGCTTGGTGGGAGAGGATAATGTGACTGGGTGGGCGTGGCCAACTTTTTTTTTCATTTTTAAAACCATTTTTTCTACAGGGCTGCACTGCACTGCCCTGTTTCGGGCCTAGTAGGCCTCCCTGCACCTCCTGGGAGGTTTCCCACATGCGCCCCGCCCCCACACATGTGTGGCAGAGACCCAAAAATCAGCTGGCCAGTGGAAGCATGCACACACATGCAGTGGAGCTAAGTTGGGGCGACGGCTCGTGTGCCCGCGTGCTATAAATTTGCCATCACGGGATTAAAGCGTCCTTGGTTGCCTTGAAGACTTTAGTGGAAGACTGAGATTATAAGAGCCGGGGTGGCGCAGTGGTTAGACTGCAGTATTGCAGGCTACTTCTGCTGATCGCTGGCTGCCAGCAGTTTGTCAGCCCGATCCTGACCGGCTCGAAGTTGACTCAGTCTTCTCTCCTTCCGAGGTTGGCAAAATGAGGATCCGGATTGTTGTGGGCAATAGGTTGACCTTGTAAACTGCTTAGAGAGGCCTGTAAAACATTATGGGGTTGGTATATAAGCCTAAATGCTATTGCTATTCTTTGCTATTGCAGCCTAACTCTGCCCACTGCCAGGAGTTCGATCCTGACCGGCTCAAGGTTGACTCAGTCTTCCATCCTTCCGAGGTTGGCAAAATGAGCACCCAGTTTATTTGGGGGCATTAGGCTGACTCTGTAAACTACTTAGAGTAGGCTGTAAAAGCACTGTGAAGTCTTATTGCTAAATAAGACAGTAAATAGGAGCAGGGGAAGAAAAATGAGCAATTTCATAACGGAAATAAAGACATGCAATTCCAACATCTCCTTTCAACTGTTTGTTTTGCTCTCTCTCTCTCTTTTTCCACCCCCTGTGGAAGCAGCAGGCATTCACAATTTCCAAATCAATTCGGATGGACCCCCCCTTCCCAAGAGAGATCAAAAAAGTCTCATTGAGCAAAGCTCACCTACATGCTTTCCAGATTGATAAAGCAACCTCGCAAGTTAATACATTTGGAGGGCTGTGGTGGTTCCGAGTGGCAGGGAGTGAGATTGATTAGGAGTAGCAGCAACCTCTCTTTGCTGCAAATTTCTTGGTGTTTTTTCACTCGTGCTGTGGTCCCCAGAGGTGTGTGTAAATGTGAACGAGACATTTTTTTGGTTGTTGCTGTTGTATGGTTGAATTTGTGGTCTTTTATTGGGGAGAAATCAGGAGCATTTCTATGGGCATTGAATGGTTAACAAGACTGGAATGCAAATGATTGTAGGCTTGGGCAGAAAAGGACAGATTTCAAAGACTCAAGGAAAGCATCCAAGCATTCGTTGCAAACTGCACTGTAAGTACTAACTCCGAGAAAAAAAAAATGGGTGGATTTTGTGGCCACTATTAAGCAACCACAAAAATAACATTGGCAGCGAAGCTGAAATCAGCTTTTCAATGATGGCTTGGAGCCGGCTTAGCTTAGCCTATGCCTAGAAATCATGGTGAGATAATTAATATATTTTTTTTCTGCAGACTTGTAATGGAATAACAGAGTTGGAAGGGACTTTGAAGGTCTTCTAGTCCAACTGCTTGCTGAAGCAGGAGACCCTATACCAGGGATGGCGAACCTTTTCGGCACCGAGTGCCCAACCGGAACGTGCATGCATGTGCACGCACTGGAGCACCGGAAACATGAAGACTAGCTGGCTGGTGCACGCATGTCTGTTTTTCGGCAGTTTTCCGGGCAGTTTTGAAAAACAGCCTGAAAACAGGTCAAAAAATGGCCTGAGAACAGTCCGGAAAATGTCCTGAAAATGGCTCAAAAAATGACCTGAAAATGGCTCCAAAAACGGCCTGAAAATGCCCAAAAAATCAGCTCAGAAATGGCCTGGAAAATGCCCTGGTTTTTGACCATTTTCAGGCTATTTTCTGGTGCTCCAGCACCTGTGAAGACCAGCTGGCTGGCACACATGTGCACTCTGATAACCAGAAGAGCAGCTGGCAACAGGCGTGCCAACAGAGAGGGCTCTGTGTGCCACTTATACCATTTTAGAGAAGTAGCTGCCCAATCTCTTCTTTAAAAACTTCCTGTAATGAAGCACCCACATCTTCTGGAGGCAAGCCTTTCCACTGTTGAATTGTTCTCCTAAGTTCTACGTTGCTTCTCTCTCCTTGATTAGTTTCCATCCGTTGCTTTTTGTCCTGCCTTCAGGGGCTTCGGAGAATAGCTTGACTCCCTCTTCTTTGGGGCAGCCATTTATGGAAGTGTACATCTAGAAAGCGTAGAAGAAACATTCAAATCAGAATAGCTAACCTGGTTGGTGAATGAAGAAAAGATGGTTTTGGATGTATCAGTATTTTGCTGCCATCGTTCAGTTATACAGTAAGGAGAATATTTATTTGGTTGGTTGGTTATACAGATGGAAGGAAACAGTATGCTATCTCTGTTCTACTCTGTTACATATCAAAAAGGATTTTAAACCTGGAATAACCAAAGGCCATCCTCTCTGCGATTTTTTTTTTCCAGTGCTAATTGCTTATAACATGTTTTCCAGTGGCTCTGGAAGGTTCCGTGTCTTTTGATCGATAGGTTTGTAGATAAAGATAATGTAGATGTCATATTAATCTCACGGCGCTTTTATCTCGGGCCTGTTGTTCTCCCTTTCTTCTTCCTGCTTGTCTTTTGTCCTGTTTTATCTTTCACTTTTGATGTTCGCTAATGTTTAATAAATAAACATCAAACTATAGTTTTGCTAGCAGAACAGAGTAATATGTCTGTTTGCTGCAGTGCGGGTAGGCAGATTAACTGGGAGTTTTTGCTGGGCGCAGATTAAATGGGGAATAAACCATGCTAATTTTCCAACAAAAAAAAAAGAAGTTGTGTTTTATTCCTGTCCAATTTTTATTGCCTGATGGTTTCCCCCAAGCCAATGAGACCCTGAGAAGCTTCTTGTGTTTTACTTTATTACATTTTTAAAGAATGAAGGCTCCGGTCATTCATACGCATTCATAAAACTAAGTCCCATGAAACCTGAAATCCTTACTTATTAGCAGATATTCATAGAATCGCACTGTAAATGCAAAACTGATTGCAGCATGGCTACGAATCCCAAAAGCCACTTCTGGGATCAAAGCCACCATGTCTTCTTACCTTTTATTTATTTTTATTTATTTAGTTTGTCAAACATATAAAAGATAACAGGTATAAGTATAAACATAAATATGAACATAGTAAATGGGTACGAATAAATAGAGATAGTAGGACAGGGACGGAAGGCACGCTGGTGCGCTTATGCACGTCCCTTACAGACCTCTTAGGAATGGGATGAGGTCAAAAGTAGACAGTTTAAGGTTAATGTTTTGGGGGTTTGGGGAAGTACGCGCACTGTAACTGCTATTCTAATAGCAAATCCTTCATAAAAGTTATTACATTACATTCTTGATTAAATTATCTTTCCATTGATATATAATTTTATGGTACTACACCAAAAATAAAGTGGGTGTTATTAGCTAGTTTTAGAAAATACATTTTTTCCCAAAAGATTTCCACAATTTTGGCCATGACTGTAGACTTATATACCGCTTTATAGACCTCTCTAAGTGGTTTAGAGAGTCGACTTATTGCCCCCAACAATTTTGGGTCGTCATTTCACCAACCTCGGAAGGTGGTAGGCTGGAGTCAACCTTGAGTCTGGTGATATTTGAACTGCCAAATTGCAGGCAGCCGGCAGTCAACAGAAGTAGCCTGCAGTACTGCACTCTAACCACTGCACCACCGTGGCTCATAGATGATGGCCTTGATGATAGATAGTTAAATAGTTAGAGAAAATTGCATCTAAGAGCAGATTCCCAGCATTTCTGCTAAATCAACTTTAAAGAGGCAGGTAGGAAGGAAGGTACCCAAGATTGTTGCCTTCATGCCAACTCCCACGCCTGGCTTTGCAGTTCAGAATTGCAACTATAATTATAATTAACGCCAGCGCCATGGCTCACCATGCTAATTGATGGCATCTGTGGAGTTGTCTAATGTCTTCAATTTCAGACTGCAGGTCAATAGGTAAGCAGACAACTGTTGGTTGTGATGGATCTCACACTGATTTCTGCTCCAAGATTGAGAAGAAACAAAGCATCCAAATTCCTGCCCTTCTTCCCACGTAAAGACCAATACAAGAGAGAATATTTGTAGATCAAAGTGAAGTAAATCATAAGTTGATTACTCTTTGGTTAAGAAACTATCTTAACTGTTCGAAATCTGGCAGTTCTTCCCAGTTGTGAAATCCAAAATTTTTTACTACTGGTTCTGTGGGTGTGGCTTGGTGGGCGTGGCTTAATGGGTATGGCAGGGGAAGGATGCTGCTGCAAAATATCCATTCCCACCCCACTCGGGCCAGCCAGAGGTGGTATTTGCCAGTTCTCCAAACTACTCAAAATTTCCGCTATTGGTTCTCCAGAACCTGCTGGATTTCACCCCTGGTTCTTCCCCCACCTCCCCACATTGATTTGGTAAGCAGTGAAATTTGTGTGTGTTCTGATGCACAATTTCTCTGAACATACGCATTTCTGTTTGCAGTTTTACAACATGTAGAGTTCACGAAAGTTCCTCCGACAACTTCTATTTTTATTCATTTTTTTTTTAAAAAAATAAACACATGCATGAAAATTTGGCTAAATTTTAAGTGGGAGCAGGAAAATAATTACAGCTTTATACTGTATGTGTTTATGCATTCATTCCCAATGCAAAATTAAGTTAGTTTTTTTTTTTTTTCATATGGAAAACTAAATGCCTTTTTCACTATCAAGATATTTTTTTTTCCGTAAGGTAATTTAAACGGGGCTTCCTTTATCATAAATAAATACACCTTCCTTCTTTCTACACGTCTGCCTACGAGTTTCCTTTTTAAAACTTTTCCCTGGAAATTAATATGGGACTCTTATGATGAGATCTTATACATTGAAACATGTGATTGAGTGTATACATTTGTCCAGTGGTGAAATCCAATTTTTTTTACTACCGGTTCTGTGGGCATGGCTTGGTGGGCATAGTGTGGCTGGGTGGGCATGGCAGGGGAAGGATACTGCAAAATCTCCATTCCCACCCCACTCTGGGGGCAGCCAGAGGTGATATTTGCCGGTTCTCCGAACTGCTCAAAATTTTCGCTACCGGTTCTCCAGAACCTGTCAGAACCTGATGGATTTCACCCCTGCATTGGTCACATATTAATATTATGCTATTATTTTAAAGAATTTATAGGAAGATTTCTGCCCTGAGGACCAAATGTGTTAATCTTCAGGTAATCACTGAAATATAATTGGCAGAATCTAAAGACAGAATTTATTTTAGCAATTTTAATAGTCCTAATGAAAGCCTTTAAAGGGTCTTTAGCAATTTTTGTAAGTCCTAATGGAAGTCTTTTTAAGACAGCTTTAAAATTAGAATGGCATTTACATATTCATTATGTGTCACCAAGTCAGTGATGACTTTTAGTGACCAGAGAGAGAGAGAGAAAGAGAGAGAGAGAGAGAGAGAGAGAGAGAGAGAGAGAGAGAGAGAGAGACAGAGACAGAGAGAGGAGATTGAAAAAATAGACAAATATTGGATCAGCTTTCTTGATTTCTTTCAGTCTAAATCCTGTGAATTCACATCTCTCCATCATTCAACCACTCAATGATCTACCCTTATGTATTACTTTATTAAATTAGGAATCAGGTGGCAATGCATATAGAATTAATTTTGCATTCAGTCTGAAGTTGCACAAAGTGATAGGAAGATGTAACTTCTTGAAACGCAACTGAAAATACTCTATTTCGAATCTGGTTGCGTCTTAAATAATGCAGTGCATAGCAAAATCAAAAAGTGTGTTTAAGTAAACTTTTATCACACACACACACACACACACACACACACACACACACACAAGCTTTGGTGTATTCGGGTCTTTTCCCGTGTAAGATTGAGAGTATCTTGGCGATATTTCGACGAGGTCCCACTCGTCATCTTTAGGCTGGTGTCTTCGGCTTCGTGCCTGTGCGAGGAAAGCGTGATCGGAGCTGCCGTCTCTCTATAAATACTGGTGGGGAGGTGTGGGGTGTTGGCTTTGTTGCTGTGAGCGGGTTGGTTGCCTGTGTTGTTACATTTTGATGAGTTGATGTTTGCAGATTAGTCAGCTGTTTCGTAACATCCTGTGTGGGTGAGGTCCTTGATGTGTGCCCAAGACCTCAAACTCGGAGCGTGATGGCTCAGTGGCTAAGATACTGAGCTTGTCGATCGAAAGTTTGGTAGTTCGAATCCCTAGTGCTGCATAACGGGATGAGCTCCCGTGACTTGTCCCAGCTTCTGCCAACCTAGCAGTTCAAAAGCACGTAAAAAATGCAAGTAGAAAAATAGGAACCACCTTCGGTGGGAAGGTAACAGTGTTCCATGTGCCTTTGACATTTAGTCATGCCAGCCACAGGACCACAGAGAAGTCTTCGGACAGCGCTGGCTCTTCGGCTTTGAAACAGAGATGAGTGTCGGGAACGGCTAGCACATATGTGTGAGGTGAACTTTTACCTTTGCCTTTTTAATGAAGACTTTGAGGTGTGAAGCACCCATTCCACATTGACAATTCCTCAATTAGGATTGGCTGGAAGGAGAATTATGAAAAAAAGAACTTCAACCCTAGCTACTGGGGAAACCTACTTGGTTAGGATCCATGTTCCATTGGAGATGCCCTTATATACTCATGTCACCTTTCTCTCTAAAGTCAATGTTGCATTTATATCAATCTTTCTAAGTGACAAGAAGTGTCTGCCTTGCCTCCGGTTGATATGGTAAATTGCTGCGGGCAGGCGAAGGGGCTGCACTTTGGCAAATGACATTTATAGCATCGCCCAAGCTGTGAGATTTGAATAAAGCATCACCAAAAGGCAGAACTAAGAACTGTGATTTATTAAAGACAGGGAGCAGAAAATAGGACTGGCCATGATAAATAAGGGCAGCCTGACTACTTGCACATTCAGCTGTTCTGCAAGTTTTAAGACATCTGTCTTCACACTCGGAGTTGCCAACAAAAATGCTTCTTAAGTCATACGTGTCTACCTCCTTTCAATTTGCTTTTCTCGGGACAATTTTAAGGGCTCCCACAGTCCATATGGATCTGGCTTCATAAACATCTTAATTTCTGTATGTATGACTGATCAAAACTGGAAAAAAAAGACTTTATTGTAAAGGTAAAGGTTCCCCTCGCACACATGTGCTAGTCATTCCTGACTCTAGGGGGCGGTGCTCATCTCTGTTTCAAAGCCGAAAAGCCAGCGCTGTCCAAAGATGTCTATTATTATTATTATTATTATTATTATTATTATTATTATTATTATTATTATTATTTTATTTCTATACAGCCCTTCCCCCGAAGGATTCAGGGCGGTGTACAGCCTATTAAAAACACAAAAATATACAGATATCAATTAAAAATAATTAAAATTATTAAATAATTTCGGCCCAAATTAAAACCCAGAAATTTAAAACACCCAATTTAAAATCATTAATTCAATAGCCCGGCCTGGCAGAACAGCAGGGTCTTGAGGGCACAGTGAAATACACGGAGGTCGGAGAACTTACGTAATTCCAGGGGCAATTCATTCCACAGGGCAGGGGCTCCCACAGAGAAGGCCCTCCCCCTGGGTGTTGCCAGCTGACATACCTTGGCCGATGGCATCCTGAGGAGCCCCTCTCTGTGGGAGCGGACTGGCCGGTGGGAGGCTACTGGTGGCAGAAGTCGGTCTCGAAGGTACCTGGATCCTATGCCATGGAGCGCTTTAAAGGTGATAACCAACACCTTGAATCGCACCCGGAAGAGCACTGGGAGCCAGTGCAGCTGGCCAGTATGACTAAAAGCCAAAGGTGCATGGAACGCTGTTACCTTCCCATCAAAGGTGGTCCTTAATTTTTCTACTTGCATTTTTTATGTGCTTTCAAACTGCTAGGTTGGCAGAAGCTGGGACAAGTAACAGGAGCTCACCCTGTTACGCGGCACTAGGGATTCGAACCGCTGAACTGCCGACCTTTCGATCGACAAGCTCAGCATCTTAGCCACTGAGCCACCGGGTCCCTCTCACCCCTTTATTGTAGGGGTGTCCAAATTATTATCCTTTCTCCATGTATAGTATCCGAATGCTAGTGTAGCTTTTAATCTTTGTCTCGTTTTAATAAACTGTATGTTGGTATGAAATTCTGGTAGCTACCACCCCAAAAATCTGGAGAAAGCGAAGGGTTTGGGAAGCCTGAATTAGGCTTGGGCTAACCATTCTTTTCATTTCATTTTTTTCATTTTATTAAATTTGTATACCACCCTACTCCCGAAGGACTCAGGGCAGTGAACAGCCATAAAATAAAACAGATAGATACAAAATTTAAAATAGAGATAAAACTAATTAAATAAATTTGGCTGAACCAATTTTAAAACCCCAATAAATTAAAACCAAATTTAAAATTTCCATTTTTTCTTAAACTGCCACCCACCAGAAAATAAAAGAAATGGGATAAAAATGGCTAAAAATGAAGAAATACGCTAAAATAATTTGAACCACATATTTGTTGACATTGTCAACAGCATCAGGCAAGTGTCATATACACATTTATTTAATGTTAGAATTTCAGTCTATAAACCCGGCACCAGTTTAGTTGTGTATCGATATAACATATTGCAGAGGCATTAATTATTTAATTCTGCTTTTAAGCCTCATTTCAATACCTAATTAGCATACAATAACTGCCTTTCAAAAGTGAAATTAGATATCCGTGACATTTTGAATATGGCAAGATTTTCCTCCTCCCTTTTTTTTTTTTTTGATGTCTCCTCTTTTATTTCAGTTCTTTGGTTCTTTTGTGCTGTTGATAAGAGTGAATAACGATAGTTTAATTCAGAGATGTTGTTCTGAGGGGAAAAAATGATTAACACATCAAACTTGTTATCTTTTATGGCTTGAAAGAGAATTAGAATGATTGGGAGGTAATCCTTTTGGGTTTGTCGAATAAATAATTTAAAGTCACCTTTGATCAGTTTCCCAAAGAAAGACATCACAACAATCTTCTGACAGGGTAAAATATTTACAGAGGTTTTATTGTTACTATTATTATTTCTTCTTAATCAGTGTGAGGGATAGTGGAGGATTTTTGCAAACCTCAAAGCTACAACAGTGAATACTCCCCTTTTAATGACTCTCATCCCTTAACTAATTCAGGGTAGAGTTGGGGAACTGGAAGGAACTGAGAGTTTACTGGCCGGATACCCTTCCTGACGCCACATGGAGTTCGCAGCAGACATTTTTTTTCTTTGCACCCGAGGAGAGAGAAACATCTGCCGCTACCTAGGATTGAATTCTCAACCTTCTGAACGGGAGGTGATTAGCTTCACCGCTAGGCCACCACAATGCTCAAAGATACAAATGTGAATGTTGTTACAAGTTCACCAATGCTTTCTAGAAATATGAATATGTAAACTTGTGATTCCAGAAAACAGTCTTTCAAATGTGAATTTACAACCACAGACCTTATCAGGCTTGGAGAGCTGCCAGGCTGATGTCTTCCAAACTTGCAATGCTGTACAAGAAAATGCTTGGCAAGGAGTCTCTGAGAGTCACGAACAGATCTTCACACTAATGAAATGAACAAATTGTCTCCTGCAAACTCCCCACCCCTTTTGCTCCCCTTTATTCCCTATGGGAGGGACCATTCACCATCCACCATCCACCTTTGCTCCCGAGTCTGCCCTTGTTCCTTAACTGTTCCCTTCTCTGCACATGCGCACACTGGGAACAGGCTCCAGCTGTTCCTCAGCCCCACTTATCTCCGACTCCAAAGGTAGCTGATAACTGTCAGACAGCCCTGGCCCTCTGTCTGTCTCTGATGCAGAGCACCCATCAGAGCTTTCCCCAGACTCCAGGAGTGGCCCATGTTCCTCCACAACCTCTTTACTGTCCGAGTCTGTCGCCAGCTCTACTGGCTGCTGGCGGGCCACAACAGCTGCTAGGTTGGCAGCAGCTGGGGCAAGGACAGGAGCTCACCCCATTATGTAGTGCTTGGGTCTCGAACCTGGGCTGCTGGCTTTCCAGCCAACAAGCCCACCGTCTTAAAACTGCTGTCCCACTGCGCCACCCCAGCAATTAACAGGAGCTGTTAGAAAAATTCCTAAAGAAGTTGAAATCCCGACGGAAGATCAAGACAAGCCTGGCTTGCTCTTAACTTCTTATTTAGAAACAAGCACTAAAAAAATCTCACGATTTCTTCTCCTTGTTCTTTTTCCCTCCTCCTCCCCCCCCCCCGAGTATATATTTTTTTCTGTGGGAAGATGAGATTTAGAGGAAAGAAGAAAGTGCCTATTGGAAATGATGTGACTGCTCAAGGCTTGATTTTCAGATGTGCTAAGTACAGGAAAAAATGAGAAAAAGTACAAGAAAGGAGAAACTTCTTGATATTCAGTGCCTCTGACAGCCCATCCCCAGGTGAATAGGGCACCTTCAGATCTCGCCCAGCCTTTTTCAAATAATAATGATAATGCTGAATTTCAAATAATCACAATAAAAAAAGAGGATGCAAATAGAAACCAGATGCCATTTATTTTCTTATTGCATTAATTATTCCTCCTCCTCCTCCTCCTCCTCCTCCTCCTCCTCCTCCTCCTCCTCCTCCTCCCGTCTCATAAAGAAATAGGGCAGCTGGGGTAAAAGCCACTGAGCATCAGCACATCTCGTGTCAAGCATTTCTTGGAGTTAATTAAGCATGTTGAAGAATAGCCAATGTGAAGAAAGTGCCTCTCTTTTAAAGAAGTTATTCCTTTTAAGATTCAAGATGGGAAAATTGGAATAACTTGTCTCCTCTTTGGAGAGAATTCATGTTTTTTATGAAACTTTCTTTAAGGGGGGAGAGAATAACCTTTTCCGAATCTTAAATTGGCACAGAAAACCACATGTCTTCTGAATAGTTTTTATCCCAGAGCTATAATTGCACTCAACAATGAACTAAAGGGCCACCATCAGTTGGACAGCATTACTTGGTCTGTTGTGTGGATGTTTGGGTGGTTTAGGGGTGGGGAATTTGTGGTAGGTGGGAGTGTGTTTGGGGATTGTTATGTGTGTTGGGCCTGCTCTTTGGGTATTATGTGAATTTTGTTGTATGGGTATACTGTGTATATACATACAATGACAATAAAGTTATACTTATACTTAAAAGAATGTGACTTTTTTTTGGAGAGAAAGAGGATAAACTTTCCCAAGCTATTTTGAAAACAGCAAGGTGACGTAGAGATAAACTTTTCAAGTTTGCGTGACCCAGATTTCTATTTTTTATCCACCCAATGCATACCAGCTGAAAGCTTCTTTTTTATTTCTCATGTCTACCCAGCCATGAGAAATGATGTTCGCTTCTTACGGTTTTCTGGCAACAGAAAGAAAAGCAGGCAATTGGAAAGGAGGTGTCAAGAAAGCTTACGGTGAACCGAGGCTGCGGGGCGTTTAAGGATCTGAGATTGGTGATTGCAAAGAAAGGGCAATATTTGGGACACCTAGAGTTTCTGATTCTCTTGGAACAAGCACGTCCAATTAATGAGATCAATTAGCAATCTCATGGGTTTCGCTAAATCATGAATGGACCACCATCGTGCAAAGTTGTCTGAATGACGATCAGATACATCCTTGAAAGTCTACTCAGATATGGCCTTGAATGTCTACTCCAGGGGTCAGCAACCTGTGGCTCTGGAGCCGCATGTGGCTCTTTCACCCAACTGCTGTGGCTCCTGTCACTCAAAATATGCGTCACAACCACCAATGTGTGACACCTGCTGGCACGCGATTTATTGAGCTTTTCAACCCCCGGTAGGCCAACCATGGATAAATCCAAGAAAAGAAAAAATGTTCAGAAGAAAACAGAACATTTAATTCAACTACATATGCTAGTTTTGTGGCCGCTCAAGAAATAGTCAGGCACGGGAAGGGTTTTTGTGGCTCCCGGTGTTTTCTTTTCTGTAGTAAATGGGTCCAAATGGCTCTTTGAGTGTTTAAGGTTGCAGACCCCTGGTCTACTCAAACATGACCTTGAAGGTCTATGCAAATATGACCTTGAAGTTCCACTCATTGGCCCATTGAGAGTTAAATATAGTGGTAAGAGTATTGGTCTAAGAAGAGGAAACCCAGGTTTCTCATCCACAGGTATTTCATGGGTGGCTTGATAAACAGAGAAAAAGAGGAATGCTTGGAAAAAAATCAGTGAGATCTATTCAAATTTAGTTCTGAAGTTAATAAGAACTTGCTTAGTAAGTATGTTCAGCAAGCAATACCTATTTTAAATATTACCATTAATTTAGAACTACATTGTTATAATAAAGGTGAAAGCTTACCTTAATATATTAGTTTGAAATCTTAGATATATGGAAAAAAATAGTATTTGTATATTGATGAATGATTTTGTGATGGCTTTTTCAACCCTCATTTGTAAAATAATGATATAATCCCCTAATGTGATCCTAAATTAATCAGAAATATAACTAGTGCTTTGTGATAAATGACCTTGTGCTAAATTTAGGCCACATCTCTGAGCCCTGATAGGCATAGAAAATGTTTCAGATTTGCTTGTATATTTTTAACTGAAAGTGAATTTTCTTAAATTAAGTATAATTACTTTAAGGGCATCATAAAAACAATACCTTTTCCCCCCTTTTTGTATTGCAATAAAGAAATTGTAATAATATGAAATGAATCGAAGAACATTTCACACTTTAATGAAAAATACATTTTATTGTTGCCCTTGTTTAAATCATACTTTATTTAGAACACTTTAATATTTAACATATTATTCAGAATAATTTAATTTACTAACCTCTTACTCAAAACAAAGTTTAAAAGGTATTATTTTGGATAACTACACAGCAGAGTATTTTTAAATATTTCTGGGAAGAAAATTTGTTGTATCAATAGAAGTGTTTAAAATACCTTTTTAGGTGGGGGAAAAAAACAGACCTTAAATATTGTCATTCTTCTATATATTCTTCTAAGCTCCTCAACTATTAAATTCTTAAACATTGGCTTTATGTTAGATATATTGAAATTGTCTGGCTGTAATTTTGCATCTTTTGAATGCAAAAACCCTTCAATCAATTCTATTTCCAAAAGGAAGTTTACACTACCTACATTATTTAACATGTCAAATCTAAAATGATACCTAGAGACTTTTCAAAAGAAGAGTTTTGGATAGCAATTGCATTTAAAAATAAGACTGACTGATCTACCTAGCACACAATATATATATTTTTTTAAGAAAAAATCTTTCACACATGAAACTGACTCGTATATCACATGCACGCACTGTTTTTCACCTGTGCCACAGAACAATTAAGACTACTGTGTATAAGAGGATAGACCACACCAAAAACTGTCCTCAACCTACAACCGCAATTGAGCCCAAAATTTCTATTCAATCGCAAGACAATCGTTAAATGAGGTGGGCCCCATTTGATGAACTTTTCTGACATAGTTGTTAAGCGAATCATACAGTCATGAAGTGAATATGGCTTTCCTTCATTGACTTTGCTTGTTGGAAGCTAGCTGGAAAGCTTATAAAGAATAGAATAGAATAGAATAGAATAGAATAGAATAGAATAGAATAGAATAGAATAGAATAGAGTAGGGTAGGGTAGGGTAGGGTAGGGTAGGGTAGGGTAGGGTAGGGTAGGGTAGGGTAGGGTAGGGTATGGTTAGAATTAGAATTAGAATTAGAATTAGAAAATTAGAATTAGAATTAGAATTAGAATTCTTTATTGTCCAAGTGTAAAAAACCAACAAATGGTTGTAAAACACGAATTGCCTGTATGCAATGGACACCTGGAGCATCGTAACAGGTCTACAGTGTTTCAAAGGGTCATTAAATGAATGGTTGAAAGTAGAGGACTCCCTGTCATTTATATAGTACATTCCCGGTGTTGGGAGGACTTGCCAATTCCTTGGGAACAGGGGTGGGCTGCTGGGAGTTCGCAGGGGTTCGGCAGAACCTCTAGCTAAGATTCTGTGCAGTTCGGAGAACCCACAAATCCCATTCCTGGCTGGGCCTGCCCAACCTGCCCCCACTCCTCCCAGGAGTCCCCACGTGGCCCGTTTCAGATGCAGGTAAGTGCAGAGGGTGCATGGAGGCTCGAGGAGGGTGAAAAATGGGCCTACCGGAAGTTTTGGAAGGCCGGAAACAGGCCTGTTTCTGGCCTCCAGAGGGCCTCTGGAGCCTGGGTAGGACATTTTCATCCTCCTGGAGGCTCCAGGAAAGCCTCAGGAGCCCAGGGAGGGCAAACGTGCCCGCTCCCCACCATGGTGCAGGAGGCCAACTAGGCCACACCCACCATGGCCACACCCACAGCAACCGGGCAGAGAACCCCTTGCTAAAATTTTTGAAGCCCACCCCTGCTTGGGAACCTTGTTGGAACTCTGGTTTTCTTCCTTCTGCAGTCCCAGCGCCGAGTTACATTTCATCTCCCCGATGGGTCTCAAGAAAGCTGCAGTGACAGTGGGCTGGGAGACCACGAGCCCAGCAGTAACACCAGTATGACCCATCCTTTGCCACTGGGTTTCCCTCAAGAGGAGTACTATGAGCAGACCTCACCCAACAGTCGGACAGAGGGAGATGGAAACTCAGATCCGGAGTCCAGTAAGTTTCTTGTATTTGGTCATATTTGCTTTGAAACCACACCAGGGGGAAAAAGTCTGGCTTGAGAAGGACTTAAGGCAAGAGAAATGAGCTTTAACGGAGAGCAACCAAACAAGTTCAGGTAAGCAGAAGGTCAAGATGCCCCTGTTTTAATTATTTTTTCCTGTGCCTGCTTGGGGTTATTTTGAGAGTCAGATGATGGAGCCAAATGTTCACTTCTGCTTCGAGATGGGGGAAGGCTAAAGCTTGGCAACCTGTAAATTTTAAAACATACAATGCTAATATGGGGAGGCACCAAAAAGGAAAAAAAAGAAAAAAGAAAAGGAAATAAGAATCAGGAGCAGTAGAGCTGGTAGGGTCAAGAAGTGGGTACCTTTTGAGCAAAGCTTGGCCTTGAGTGGTTCTATTTTAATTTCAGTTACATTGTTGGGCAGAATACAAAGGCAGACTTTCCATTTTGACTGGGCATTTGAAGAACCTAAAAATTGCAGCAAAATTGACAAAGGTATGATACCCCAACTTGAGTGATGATGATGATGATGATGATGATGATGATGATGATGATGATGACTTGAATGTAGCCAATACTTTGAACCTGCATTTTTAATACTTATGAATACCGTGTTTCCCCGAAAATAAGACCCTGTCTTATATTTCTTTGAACCCTGAAATAAGCGCTTGGCCTTATTGCCATGCGCTCAAAAGCCCGATTGGGCTTATGATCAGGGGATGTCTTATTTTGGGGAAAACAGGGTAGATTGGATGAAATAATTTGTATATGATATGTTTTCAAATTCTCATTGTTCCAGACAACCCATACTTCACTTCTTATATTAAAAATAATAATAATAATACCTGAATTATTATGTAACTGTTTAATTTTGAAGCCACAAAAATTTGGGTGGGAAGCAGGTATTCCTTTTTTGTTGCGTTGAGATAAGGCAAACAATGTATTTTTAGCTTCTATTGAAAAATTGTTACTGTTACTATTGTTACTATTTTTAGCCATATTTGATTTACCATATTTTTCAGAGTATAAGACGCACCTTAGTTTTTGGGGAGAAAAATAGGGGGAAAAATTCTGCCTATCAGGTATTCATCTGGCTAGCGTCCTTAGCCTGGTCAGCTTCAGCACATTACTTTGCTCGCTGGTTCTGAGGTTGGGGCTGGTTGGGGCTAAAAAAACAGCTTCTAAAGCACAACTGATCGTCGGAGGGAGCTCCAGTGACTAAAGCAGGCAAAGTGCGGAAGGGGCAAGAGAAGGCAGCAGCTATTCCGGGTAGCCATTTTGGGCACCGTGCGTCGTGTTTTCAGCCTCCAAATGTGTTGTGTTTTTGGGTGGCAATCGGCAGCAATCCCCGCAGCTTTGAAGGGATCTCAAACAGAGCATTTGGAGGCTGAATACGCAATGTGCAGAGCCCAAAAACACAAGCCATTGTTGGTGGCAATCTCTGCAGCCAGGAAGAGGACGCACGGAGCAGGGGTGGGTTCTACTTACCTTTACTACTGATTTGCAACGGGAGTGCACACCTGTGCTTCTGCTCATGCGCAGATGTTTCTGCACATGCACAGATCACTCATGATGATGTCGTGGCAGGTGGACGGGGCCTTCCGCTGGTTTTACTACCGGTTCTATAGAACCAGACAGAACTGGGAGCAACCCACCACTGGCGCGGAGGCCAAAGGGTGGGGGCCGGTGGGTGGGTGGGGTTACATTTGGAGTATAAGACACACCCAAATTTTCAGCATCTTTTAGGAATAGTTTTGATAACTGTTAAAGAAAGTGACATAGGAAGAATATGACATTTCCACTGATGAAGTCCTGTAAATAGGGAAACTCTCCAAGCTTACACATTTGACTGGTGAATTTAACAAGTTTGTTCATAATCTGGACTAAGACAAAAGAAAAGCAGCAAATAACACCAGAAGTACTGTAATTCCCCCAAATGGGACCTGGGTAAGCAATTGTAAAGCGATGCTCCTTTGAGCAATCAATTATTGCTAATTCTATAGACACATTGTTGTGGGTTGAGCTAGTAGGGACTGCAAAGAAAGGAATCTTGGCATGAAAAAAGGCCCATTCCATGTTGAGGATTAAGAGAAAGGGAAAAAATCAGTCATTAAACTGTGCGGTATCATAATAACTTTCTTTAGAGTGAAATGTTCTTGGAATGGGATATGCACTTCTGGTCCCACCACCACAAAAGGGGCATTGTAATGTTGTTGAAGATGCAGGAAAAGAACATTGAGGTCCTTCAAGGGGATAAACTAAATTTCTTCTGAAGAGAGGAAGGGGGAGGTTATGACATGCGTGGCATGGAAAGAAAAGGGACAGGAAAAAGTTTCATTCCCCTTTGAAAATAGTTGAACTAAGAGAGCTAAGGGACAATCTGAAAAGTTAGTGGTGGAGACTTGGGATTTTGATACTACAAGAAAGGGAAATAGCTATCAACTGATATCATTTTTAAAGAGGACTAAGCTAATTTGGGAGGTTAATGCACTAAATAACTATAGGTGTAATGACTATTAGGTAAAGGTGAAGGTTCCCCTCGCACATATGTGCTAGTCGTTCCTGACTCTAGGGCGAGGTGCTCATCTCCGTTTCAAAACCAAGGAGCCAGCACTGTCCAAAGACATCTCTGTGGTCATATGGCCAGCATGACTAAACGCCAAAGGCTCACGGAACGCTGTTACCTTCCCACCAAAGGTGGTCCCTATTTTTCTACTTGCATTTTTTACGTGCTTTCGAACTGCTAGGTTGGCAGAAGCTGGGACAAGTAACGGGAGCTCACCCCATTAACACGGCACTAGGGATTCCAACCGCTGAACTGCCGACCTTTCGATCGACAAGCTCAGCGTCTTAGCCACTGAGCCACCTGAGCAAATTGGCATGGTCTGCTAATGAACGCAGGAACGGGCTGCAGAGAACGGAATCAGTTCTACTGGCTCTGAATTAGTGAAGGAAAAAAGATGCAGCTACTTTAATACTTGGACAATAGGTGCTTCACATAAGGTGTCGTAAACTGCAAAGCAGTTATTCCTAAGGATTTGACACAATTGCAATGCTATACATTACTTTTTACATTTACTGTATTAGAAGCAGTCAACAGTTCTGAGGATGCAATTAGATTTCGCTTACCAACTTCCTCTATGCATCTGGGAGGCGAATGTTTGAGGAAAAAATTAGGTTCGATTGGTTTTGGAAGGTTGACCAATTGGACTGTTGTTGTTGTTATTGTTGTTGTTACTTTGAGACGTTTCGCTGCTCATCCAAGCACCTTCATCAATCAGAGCAAGCTAGTTAGGCAGAGAGTCAATAGAATGTACCAACTCCTGCCACACCAACCTCAGGGGTTTCCTCGAGGATTAGATCGGCTGTTGAAGTAGTCCATCATAGTTCTTCTGCTGTAAATTGACAATCATCTTGAAACACAATTGAGATTACAGTTTTTCTTAGTGCTAATAGATATATTGTTCAGAATGGAATGGAATGGAATGGAATGGAATGGAATGGAATAGAATAGAATAGAATAGAATAGAATAGAATAGAATAGAATAGAATAGAATAGAATAGAATAGAATAGAATAGAATAGAATAGAATAGAATAGAATAGAATAGAATAACAGGGTTGGGACGGACCTTGGAGGTTTTCTAGTTCAACTCCCTGCTTAGGCAGGAAACCCTACGCTACTTCAGACAAATATTTCAATCTATTCTTAAAAACTTCCAGTGTTGGAGCATTTACAACTTCTGGAGGCAAGTTGTTCCACTGATGAATTGTTCTCGCTGTCAGGAAATTACTCCTTAGTTCTAAGTTGCTTCTCTCCTTGATGAATTTCCACCCATTGCTTCTTGTCCTGCCTTCAGGTGCTTTGGAGAATAGTTTGACTCCCTCTTCTTTGTGGCAGCCCCTGAGATATCGGAACACTATCAGGTCTCCCCTAGTCCTTCTTTTTATCAAACTAGACATACCCAGTTCCAGCAACCGTTCTTTATACGTTCTTTATATAATCAAGTGGTAAATGCTAAATACAAATGGTAAATATAGAAAATATAAAACTTCAGCAAGGACATGCTTTGCTTCTGAAGGATAACGATATGTATTCTGTCTGGGTACTGTTCTTTAGCTGTACTGGTTCCCACTACCTTCAAAGCGGCATGCTAAAAATTAATTTGCAGAGATGGAGCAATTAATCTTACCAAGACACTACTATGTGATTGATCTTCTACATTTAATCTAATTAGCCTACACATAGGTGAGAGAAGTAGGCGATGAACACTTCACTACCAGTTTTGACAAAAGGCAACCTTTTAGGGACAACTTACAGTGAATGTTCCCATACATCACTTCTAGGGTACTCATTACTCAGATATTTGAATTAAAAAGGGGTGGGAATGGGTGAAGATGAAAAGATCACAGGGTGGGCTGAACATTCCCATTTTAAATTAGTGGGTCTTTTGAAGAGTCATAATAATAATGTATGGGACGTGGTGGCTCAGTGGCTAAGACGCTGAGTTTGTCGATCGAAAGGTTGGCAGTTCGGCGGTTCGAATCCCTAGTGCCGCGTAATGGGGTGAGCTCCTGTTACTTGTCCCAGCTTCTGCCAACCTATCAGTTCGAAAGCATGTAAAAAATGCAAGTAGAAAAACAGGGACCACCTTTGGTGGGGAGGTAACAGTGTTCCGTGTGCCTTTGGCATTTAGTCATGCCAGCCACATGACCAATGAGATGTTTTTGGACAGCGCTGTCTCTTCGGCTTTGAAACGGAGATGAGCACCGCCCCCTAGAATCGGGAACGACTAGCAGATATGTGCGAGGGGAACCTTTACCTTTAATAATAATGTACCATCATGTCTAGAGAACATGACATCTCAAGCGTTTAGGAGGTGGGTCCTATCAGATGCCCCCATCATTCTTTTTTACAGGGGGAAAATTAAGACACGGTTATGCGACATTAGAAAAAAAAGCAGATAAACTTCATAAATATAGATTGGCACAGATGTTCAATTCACACTTTGAGCCAGCATTATGTGCTTTTCCTCTGCGAAATATTTAAGTCCAGATGTCTACTCCCAGATCCTTCTAAGAATGTCAACGATCTACTCAATCATATCAAAGGCTCATCCAGATTCCTCTACTTGCAACGTTCAAAAATTTTTCTTGGTAAATGATAAGCAGGGCAC
Organism: Pantherophis guttatus; assembly: GCF_059756535.1. NCBI lineage: Eukaryota > Metazoa > Chordata > Lepidosauria > Squamata > Colubridae > Pantherophis > Pantherophis guttatus. Next base: position 18,276,313 of record NC_142074.1, on the reverse strand, counting down.
AATAATTGTAAAATATAGTCACACTCATGCTAATATGAGAATTGTCTCGCCCATGGTTTTTTTTCCCCCTGATAGCATAAAACAGAGTTCTGCAATTGGTTTTTGGTTCATCTCTCAGCTTTATTTCCATAACTAAAGATCTGTTGCTCACTTAAACATTCTACGTTGCTGCCCTTACATCTGCAACATCTCCAAGAAAAATCTACCGCTGCTGTCTTTGTGCACTGTTTATTTCATAATTTTTTAATTTTTCTTTTATACATCTCATTTTGTGAATGTTTTGAGTCCTGGGTTTCATACATTTCAATATCCATTTCAATAAACATAACAATATTTTTCTTAATAGCTACAATCCATTTTCATTTTTAATTTAACTAACATATAGTTTCTACTGTCATCTTTTAAATCTAAACCTCCTCATAATTCTATCATACTTCATATCATCTTAATATCTATTTTTACTATTTCCCCCCTCATATTTCTACTTCTATTTTAGCCCTTTTTTCCCCTATCGACTTGCACCTGCTCATTCAGAAGATGTGAATGAGAGAAAGGATGAGAGAAATAAAACAGAAGAGTCTTCTGTGTTGGCATTAATATAGCCTGATTTTTTTTTTTTATTCCGTATACGTATTTTGTGGACAGTACATTGACTGGGTCAAGCCTTTTTTTAAAAAAAAACACACAATGTTAACACTAATAATATAAATCAGTATATATGGTCCTAATCTTCTAACTTCAAGGATGCTATTCTCTTTTTCATAATCCATTGGAGATTGTGGGAGTTGGCGCAGTAGTGGGTTTCACTTACCTTCGCTACCAGTTCGAAACTGTGAGCGCGAGAACCTTCTGCATATGTGCAGAGCATCCATGAGAACATTCGGGCAGGTGGGCGGAGCCTCCTGCTGCTGCCGCTACCAGTTTGCCCGAACTGGGGCGAACCGGTAGAAACCCACTACTGACTTGGAGGTATACTCCCGGGATTGATTAAATATTGTTAATATTTGGTGCTATTAATAATCCTACATATTTGGAATCTGGAAGTTATGGTAGTCTGGTAGTAATGAGTAATGAGTAAATTTTAAAATATTAAATAATAGCATTTAGTAGGGGAACAAATACATGGCGTAAAGAAATGTTATTTATCTTTAAATGAATTAATGGGAATATGACAAAGGAAAACAGCTAACATTTTTGTAGCCTTGTTTGGAAAGAACTCTGTATTTCCCCCCCTCCCTCCTATTTTAGAGCAAATTTAGACAGGAAGTGAAATTCACCAGCGTTCCTTCTGACTTTTGTGGTTGCTAATTGTCCACCATGTACGGTATCTCCATTCTGCCAGCAATACTTTGCAATGTTACACAAAATACAATGGGGTTTGGACAGAGATGGGCTTCACATAATTTAACAACCAGTTTGCCCAGAATCGCAAATGTGAGCGTATGCGCCAGTGGTGGGTTGCTCCCGGTTCGATCCAGTTCTATACAACCGGTAGTAAAACTGGTGGGAGGCTTCGCCCACCCACCATGTCATCATCGTGGGTGATCTGCACATGTGCAGAAGCATGCACGCTCCCACTGCGAACCGGTAGTAAAGGTTAGTGGAACCCACCCCTGGCGCGCACCTTGCACACATGCGTGCTGCATCAAAAACATGGTGATTGTATAAGACAGGATAATGCTGGGGCAGGTGGGCAGGCCCAGCCACTGGATGGAACTACCAGTTCAGCTGAACTAGTCCGAACCGGCTGAATCCCATCCCTGGGTTTGGAGAGTGGACATTGCAATACCTGGAGGCAATAGAAGAGAGGAGAAAGAACTTGGGGGGGGGGAGCACAAAATACAGAAGTGGGACGACTGCAACCAAAGAAAGCAAAGATAAATTATACTAGAGGATTTTTTTTTTCAATCAAAGCATATTAATTAATGAAATAAATGCAGTAAATAAATAATAATTTGATTGCACTTTGAGTGCAATCCCAAAATATCTGGGGCACCATTGGAACACCATTGGCATTGACAAAATGGAGATTTATTGTCATTCCTAGGATAAAATATGTCTTTATATAGTCACTGCGTTGATAGGGTATTTTCACTGTATCTTATTTGAGCTTTCTCATGGAAGAAAGGTAGATTATTAAAACAAGGTGGTAAATAATGAAGTGGCTTATGCAAATTCACGGAATTAAAGAAGTTAAAGGGTATGGTGTAGGACAAATGCAGCAAATACAGTTATTATACTCCCCACTGAAGGGCCTAAAATGATATTGATACGGACAGAGAATTGAAATAGTTCACCGAAAGGGCAACTTAACTCATCTACGTGTTGCACCTAATATGTGTTAAGTTCCATTATGGAAAGCAGTGTGTAGGTCCCTACTAAACCCACCTTCAACCTCTCTTGGATGAGACGTTGAAGATGGGTTCAGCGTTACCTTTATTACCTGTCAGCAGGTACTTTTGAACGGTCCTATATTTAAACGTAGGGTTTCTTAGCGTCCTACCAGCTCTAAAATTAAGCAAATGAGCCAGTCAAATAAAGAAGGCTAATAAGTAATCTCAACCATTATCTTCCAGCGCTAATGGGTTCATTAAAGACCTCACTACACATGAAATTGACTCTTGCAGAAGAGGGTTTTTCAAGAAGGACATAAGGACGTCTAAAATACAAACCCTGTTGCACAGAGGTGAATGGGTAACCGACATAATTAAGTGCTCTTTCAGCAGATATTCTAATCTACAGTAAGAGAACAGGTCCAATATGATGCGTTCAGTGTCTGTGTGTCTCTGTGTCTGTGTATATATACATATATACATACATACATATATACATACATACATACCTACTAAACCCACCTTCAACCTCTCTTGGATGAGACATTGAAGGTGGGTTCAGCATTACCTTTATTACCTGTCATACATACATACATACATATATATATACACCGTATTTTTCAGAATATAAGACATTTTCCCCCCTAAAAGAGGGTGAAAATTTGGGTGCGTCTTATACACTGAATGTAGCCCCGCCCATCTGCCGGGCCCCACCCTTTGGCCTCTGCCTCCCAGCAATTTGCCTCCTTGCAGCAAACAGCAAAGAGCCGGTTTCAGCTTCAGCTTCAGCACAGCCTGATTAGCACAAGCAGCTGATTGTCGGTTGGATCGGCTTCCTGACCATCAGCTGTTTCAGGCTGCAGGGATTGCCATTGCCTATTGCCACCTCCGCCTGCCCCATTTTCAACCTCCGCTGTTTGCTGCAAGGAGGCAAATTGCTGGGAGGCAGAGGCAGATTTTTTTTTCCTTGTGCTAATCAGGCTGTGCTGAAAATAAAAATAAAAATGAAACAGGCTGTTTGCTGTTTGCTGTTTGTTGCAAGGAGGCAAATTGCTGGGAGGCAAAGGTAGAGGCAGATTTTTTTTTCTTGTTTTGCTCTCCCAAAAAGGTAGGTGCGTCTTATAGTCCAAAAAATATTGTACATATACAAAAACAGATACACACACTCAATGTATCCATACATTTATTCTCTCAGAGAAACACCTCTACCTTAAAAGGGAACAGGATATATTTTGATATCTAGAAATAAATAAATATATTCATTCATTCTGAATTGGTCTTGAGACATACTGACTGATCACCTAAGTTAAAATAGTGTAAAAATACAATAAAATACAATACTTTGTATAACTTGATCTTTGAAGTTATTAGCTTCTTAGCTAACTTAGCTAGCTAACTTAGCTAACTAAGTTCAGTTTGTGCAAAGGCCAGATTGCACAATAGGTACGGAAAGGATTTTCTTTAATGGCTCTCGTCGAAACGCACATTTTGTTTTTTTCATTTACAAAGTCCAAAGACATTTTTATCTAATGAATATTAAGAGAAAGAGAATCGACAGATGGGTCCATCAAGGCAATTGTGTGTTGGTGTTCTTTTAGTACATAGACATGGGGACTTTGATTATAGCCATTATTGTGGCATTGTGTTACCCATGTTTTCCCGAAAATAAGACCCTGTCTTATATTGTTTTGAACCCCAAAATAAGTGCTTGGCCTTATTTTCGGGGAGGTCTTATTATTTTGGGGCGCATGGAGCAAGATGGGGCTCCTCTTGCCATCTTACCTGATTTCCAGCTCTATGTTTAAATATTTTCAGTGAGGGCTTATTTTTGGGGGAGGCTTATTTTAGCGCATGTGCTCAAAAGCCCAATTGGGCTTATTATCAGGGGATGCCTTATTTTCGGGAAAACAGGGTACATCATCACTTTTCCTCCCATCCCACCGACCTGAAAAGTTTCTTCATTTTCACAGTTGTATAGCCGATATGTATAAACACACAACGGTCTTCTGTACACTCGAGTTAGTCGTATCTGTTGAATTAGGGCAGTGTGCATAGGGAAACATACTTTCATTTATTTTTGTTAAGCATGTAGCAGAGAACCTTAAAGTTCAGAAACACAATGTCATAAATATTAGATTAAAACAAGGTTGCAGGAGAGGAAAGCAAAAATTGGCCACCTTCATGTCAGAAACGCAGAAAATAGAACCAATGTCTTGAATTTTGACAGCTCTTTGCAAGAGAGACTTGTATTCTTAGAAATATCCTTCTCCTGGGCTTCGTTACCAACCAGTGTGCACCACTTTAAATTTAAAAATAAATGTAGCTCTCCAAAGATTTGCTTCATTTTCTTTTTCATTTTTTTAAAAAAATATTTGTATGCAATGTAATATATCTTTCTGTATTCTTTTGGATCTTTCTCCTATCATTTGTCTGTCTGTCTGTCTGTCTCCATCCATCCATCCCCTCCCTCCCTTTTCTATTCCTCTTCTGTTAACTTCACTCCATGTCTTCACTCTCTATTCTCCTTGCAATAATTTTATTAGGGAAAGCATTTATATCATAACACAGCAAACATTCTTTTAAGAAAAAAAAGTAAATAAATTAGAATAGATTGTCCCATTCTCCAGATATGATATATTGATCATAGTACTTGAAGGTTAATTTATTTACTACAAACTTGGGAGTTATTTGAGTGTTTTGTCAGAGGTGGGATTCACTTATCTTCCCTACCAGTTCACAAATGTGAGCGTGCACAGGGGCGCGCTCACTGCACTTGCACGTGCCTCCTCTGCGCATGTGCACGGCCTCCCATGCATGTTCTATGCTCGTGCATTATGTCCGGGCAGGTGGGCGGAGCCTCCTGCAGTCGCCACAACTGGTTTTCCCGAACCGGACAGAACCAGCTGAATCCCACCACTATGTTTTTTTGTGTGTGTGTGTGTGTGTGTGTGTGTGTGTGTGTGTGTGTGACTGCATGTATGGTTATATTGGACTTAAATGGATGAACAGACTTGGTATAAATGAAAGAGAAACATACAATATTATAATTTATACAAAAAACACCTAGATTTAAACTATCTCCACTTCCTTTCAATCCAACTACCATATTTTTCAGAGTATAAGACATTCCGGATTATAAGATGCACCTACCTTTTTTGGTGAGGAAAACAAGAAAAAGAAATCTGCCTCTGCCTCCCAGCAATTTTGTCTCGTTGCAGCAAACAGCCTGCTGTACTTTCATTTTCGTTTTCAGCATAGCTTGATTAATTCAAGAGAAAAAAAAAATCTGCTTCCAGCAATTTACCTCCTTGCAGCAGGCAGCAGAGGCCCATGCAAAACAGCTGAGAACAAAACAGCTGAGAGTCGGGAGGCCGATCCAATCAACTTGTGCTAATTAGGTTGTGCTGAAGCTGAAACGAGCCGTTTCTTCTTGCTGCTTGCTGCAAGGAGGTAAACTGCTGGGAGGCAGAGGCCAAAGGGTGGGGGCCAGTGGGTGGGTGGGGCTACATTCGGTGTATAAGACACACCTAAATTTTCACCCCCTTTTAGGAAGGGAAAAGGTGCGTCTTATACTCCGAAAAATACGGTAATCCGGACAAGCTACTGATGAGTTCTTAATCATGTATTACTAACTTTGAAAATTAATAACACATCAGAATTGAAAGGCAAAAGATTGTGATAAGTTAGATAAGTGGTCAACGTTCTCTATTTTTGGACTAGAGAAAAAGAAAAAAAGAAAACTTAGATGTACAACCAAAACGGTTGGAAAAATCCACCGAGATAAGTCAATGCCCAAAGCAGAGAGAGGAACTGAGTTTCTTTATTGGTAAAGGAAATATATTGATAGATGCCTCTAAGGTCATGCACGGAACTTAACCACAGATGCATTTGTAATGTTTCTGGAGGGAAGAAGAAGCCTGTGAATAAACTTAGAGGTATTAAAGATTATCAAGGGTGAAAGGTTTGTGTTGGAAAATAAATGGAAAAGATAAAAATAGCCGAACGGCCCAGCTCTGGGAGAACAAATATCAAAGAACGCAATTTCAGACGGTGTATATTGTCTCAGATGATATAGGGGAATAAAGTGTTCATCAAAAACTCGATATTGGCAAAAGAGGCAGTGGGTCGTAACACTGCATGGCATGATTTGCTAAACAGATAGTTGTAGACAACTTCATCTACGCGGGGATATTGAATTTTTGTCAAAGCTGTGTCTTCTGCCACAGCCAGATGGAATTATGAGATAGCAAAGGTCAGGATTATCATCTGTCAAATAATGCATGGAGTTGACCCTCTGTTGCCGTTGAAGCTTGGTCTGGTGGGAAGGAATGAAGAACAGGGGCTCCTCGACTTAACAACAGTTTGTTTAGTGACCGCTTGAAGTTATAACTACACTGACTTAGGGCCGCTGATGACCATTGCAGCATCTGCATGGTCAGGTGATAGAAATTCAGACGCTTGGCCACTGATGACGCATATTTATGACTGTCGCAGTGTCCTGAAGTCACGTGATCTCCTTTGGCGACTTCAGGGGTGGGTTCTAAATTTTTTTACTAAGGTTCTGTGGGTGTGGCTTGTTTTGTGGGCATGGCTTGATGGTCATGTGACAATTCTTTAGGATTTAGCAGAGGTATTGGTCTACCAGGCTTTTAACTGCTTGCAGAGCTGTACCGGTCTACTCATTTGTTTTTGGAGGCACCGGTCTACCCATTTAGTTTTGCAGGCACCGGTCTCCTCATTTGTTTTTGGAGGCACTGGTCTACCACCACACTGCATTTTAACACTGACCAGCTGTAGAATGGCCCTTTGAAACCCCGCGGCAAGAGTTTAAACAGTTTTTTTTCTTCTAGCCGATCAGCTGGGACTCAGGAGGCAGCAATAGATTGGGGGTGGGGCCAAATAAAAGGTAAGATACAATAGCAAGATCAATGGTTAGAATTAGCCCGTCTTCTCTCCCTCCCTCCCTATTTCCTTCTTTCCTCCCTCCCTCCATTTTTCCCTCCCTCCCTCTCCCTCCCTCCTTCTTTCCTCCCTCTCTCTCTTCCTTCCTTCCTCCCTCCCTCCTTCCCTCCCTCTCTTCCTCTCTCCTTCTTTTCTTCTTTCCTCCCTCCCTCTCTTCTTCCCTCCCTTCCTCCCTTCCTCTCTTTCTCCCTCCCTCCCTTTCTCTTTCTCCCTCCTTCTTTCCTTCTTTTCTCCTTCCCTCTCCCTCCATCCATTTCTCCCCCCTCCTTCTTTCCTCCCTCCCTCTCTTCCTCTCTCCTTTTTTGCTCCCTCCCTCCTTCCCTCCCTCTTTCCTCCCTCCCTCCCTCCCTCTTTCCCTCCCTTCTCCCCTCTTCATGCAGTTTAGAAGCCTGCTCTTTTTGGCTAAATCAAATATAAACTGCTGAAACTTCCTACTGTGCCTCTGCAAAAAACATCTGCACATAAAAACGTGCCAAAGATGATCTGAATTAATTACACAAAGAAAAATGGAAGATTAAATTAAAGTCTGAGTCATCCTGGTGCAATCTAAAAAGCCATAACGTAGGTTACAAAGTTTGCAGCAGTTCCTTTCCACCAACAAAGCAATATGCCATTTTTTTTTCCTATTTCCTTCGCAACCTCCTCTTATAAATTAATGTATTTCTTTCATCAGTGAAAATTGTTTTAAAGTATCTTTTATTATTATTGTTATTGTTGGCATTTAACTTTAGGTTAGCAGAGAAATTTGACGCAATTACAATATTGAATAAACTTTGGCTTCTGTCCGAGCTAATTCATCCTCAGTCATTGTGTAATAAAGAGGGTGTTATCATTGTGTGAGTGTTCTTGTAGCTAGATTGGCAATTTTAAGAAAATGCTTTAGATCAAATGAAAAGATCTTAAGTATTATTCTCATTCATTTCCCCGGCCTCTATTGAGCTCAGCAAGGCAATGACAAAAATAAGCTGGAGATGCAAATCTTTTCTGAAGGAAGTTGATGAGAGGGAGAAAAATATTTCAGAAAGTTAGAACGTACTGCTAAAATGATTTTCCTGAGTGCATAGACGTTGTGTAAAAGCGGCTGTGTATTATGCATAGTGGAGGGATAAAAAAATAGGTTGCTTCCTGGCTCAGAAGATGCTTTTTAAGCTTCCCAACAAGGTCAGTGTCTCCTCCAGGTCATAGACCTGACATGATCCCAAACGGTAACTTCTCCATTTTTCATTTTCCAAGTTGTTCCAAAGCTCTAATGTGATTTCCTTAGGAGCTACAGTAGAATATAAAAAGGATGCCTTCTCCTAGATTCACCAGAACTTTAAATCGGCAGTTAACATATAGTGATAACTTATTATGAGATTGACTTCTTGTTAGGGGTTGCCATAAAGAAGGTGGGGTCAACCTTTTTTCCATAGCACCAGAGCAGGGGTGAAATCCAGCAGGTTCTAACAGGTTCTGGAGAACCGGTAGTGGAAATTTTGAGCAGTTCGGAGAACCAGCAAATGCCACCTCTAGCTGGTCCCAGAGTGGGGTGGGAATGGAGATTTTGCAATATCCTTCCCCCAGGAGTGGGGTGGGAATGGAGATTTTGCAGTATCCTTCCCCTGCCATGCCACCAAGCCACATCCACCAAGCCACACCATGCCCACCAAGCCACACCCACAGAACCAGTAGTAAAAAAATTTGGATTTCACCACTGTGTAATATATGTAAATATAAGGGTATATAGGGGGTCAAATATGTGTATATAATTAGCAAGGTATGCCTAGTATATAAGATTCTTGTGTTATACATTAATGTGCATGGCGGAGATAACGCCAGGATAGTCGCACCATGACCAATTTCCTTTTTAATATGATATAAATATTTTTTTTACAAAAAAAGAAAAGAAAAGGTAGAAAACATTGTGATAGGCTGTAATACTTTCCAAACAGGGCACATAATAGTTATCTTTTGAGAGCTGAAGGCAACAAAATTTCATTTTAATGTATGCTGATTAGTGTACATTTAAAATGACAATAAAGTTTCTATTCTATTCTATTCTATTTTATTCTATTCTACTCTACTCTACTCTACTCTACTCTACTCTACTCTACTCTACTGTACTCTGCTCTACTCTACTCTTCTATCTTCTCTTCTCTTCTTCTCTTCTCTTCTATATTCTCTTCTATCTCCCCTCCCCTCCCCTCCCGTACGCTCCCCTCCCCTCCCGTACGCTCCCCTCCCCTCCCCTTCCATTCTACTCTATTCTATTCTATTCTATTCTATTCGATATTCTTTTCTATATTCTCTTCTCTTCTCTTCTCTTCTCTTCTCTTCTCTTCTCTTCTCTTCTCTTCTCTTCTCTTCTCTTCTCTTCTCTTCTCTCTTCCCTTCCCTTCCCTTCCCTTCTCTTCTTCTCTTCTCTTCTATATTCTCTTCTATATTTCTTCTATATTCTCTTCTCTTCTCTTCTCTCTCATCCTTTTTTTTAATTTTCTGAGCTAAGCACATGCTTTCAAAATGGTTGCTGTCCTGTATTATCTTTTTCAAGGTTCATCTCTTGAAATGTGAAATTATCTATCACCTGAATGCAGATCTAATTTTTTTTCTGTTGTTACAATGAAAACAACAGCTGATGCAAGGCTGAACACAATTTTCCCCCCTTTTAATTATATTTTATGCAATCTGCTGATTGTTGATGAAAATAAAATTAATGGTATGATGTAACAAACCTCTCTAGCATGATGAAGTCATTGCATGAAGTTTATCAGTATTCCCAAGAAAATCCAGACTTCAGCATTTCAGAACTTGCTCATTCCTGCTTTACGGAATTCTTGAAGATTAAAAATAATATATTATAGCCAATTGACTTGACATGTATTGGGATAGATAATTATCAGTAGACGAATCACAGAAAACATTGAGAATGTCTACTCACATAGTTCAGCTAACATCAAGTTAGAAGGTCTCAGCGAAATGTGCCATGTTAACCAAGCTGTCCTAAAGAGACACCCATACCGGTGAAAGTGTCAGGTGCCTAAGGATATTCATATAAATCTGAATTTAGGATCATAAATTTGCATATCTAGAAGATGCGCAAGAGATCATGCTACGCGTCTATCCCAGGTCCCATTTTTATCCCTAAAAAGTTGATGACGGAAAGCTGTCATGATATTCTCTTCAAGCCCTTGACATTTTGATTTTCCACACTTCTTTATTTTAGCACTTTCATCACCTTTGTGTCTTGATTGCTCACACTTGGAGGAAAAGGTTGGGTCAACGTGCTGCAGTGTGTAGAATCTGATTAATGTTTAATGTGTCCATAACATTCCATATGACTTTTATTGTGGAATCGCTTGTCAAAACCCCATCAGCTTACCTGGCTGAAGATGCATAAATGAATAATGATAACCTGTTACACTGTATAATCAACTCGGCTCTGATACATTATTAAACATTTGCTCCTCTTTTTTTTTTCCCCCCTTGCTAGAAAAGTTTTTGAATGACAAGTATTTGGGATAGAAGGAAGCTTGTTAGTTTCATACTTTGGAAACGAATCTTATCTCATTGTTGAATCTATGAATTTTTAGGTTATTATCATGAGCTGGTATATCTATCTGCTTTGCAATCCTGATGAGCTTACTGATTGGAATGGCCAACCGTTTTGATGATCAGCGTAGTGAAATGTCTTTCCTTTCTTTTTAATTTGTTCGCGTTGCTCAACTCTGAATTTAATGAGTGGATCTTTTCTTTACAAGACTAGTTAAGGTAAGACGAGGTAATGAGTGTGCTTCCATAGGCCTGGTATCTCAGTGGGAGCAATTAAGTCTTTGTTTATACAACAAAGTATTAAAAAAATATTTCTCAACATATTGCTAGACGATAACAGTGCATGGATGGACACACGCAAACACACACACACACATGCATGAAAAGAAAGCTTGATCTAAAAAGAAAATTATAATATTATACTGTCATCTTAACAAACCATTGAATAGAAAAGTCCCCACTTTTATCCCTGTTGGTGGTAGAACCAACAAATAATATTCCACCCTTATTAATAGTTCAGGCATATGTGCTTCCAGATGTCATAGAACACCTGTCAAAAAAACATGCCCAGTAAATAAAACATCCATAGTAATAATGATTTGAAAAGAAGAACATGTGGGTCCTAGAGAACATATCATGCCTCTGTATTTCAGTACCTCAATCTGGATAATTGGATTTGAAAAGACTGGTATTGCTTCTCAGTTCCTTTCCATGTGAACAAACAGGTTCTGCATTCAGTGTCTCTTTATCACTTATTTATAGGTAATATAATATATTTGCTTTCTTCTCTTATCGTAGGTTTTTGTATGTATTTTTCTTCAACCGGGTATTTTCCGGGTATTTTCACTGAGCTATGCAATTTGAGAAACTAATAATAACAGAGTGGGAAGGGACCTTGGAGGTCTTCTAGTCCAACTCCCTGCTTAGTCAGGAAACCCTACACCACTTCAGACAAATGGTTATCCAACCTCTTCTTAAAAATTTCCAGTGTTGGAGCATTCACAACTTATGGAGGCCAGTTGTTCCACTGATTAATTGTTCTCACTGTCAGGAAATTCCTCCTTAGTTCTAAGTTGCTTCTCTCCTTGATGAGTTTCCACCCATTGCTTCTTGTCTGCCTTCAGGTGCTTTGGAGAATAGCTTGACTCCCTCTTCTTTGAGGCAACCCCTTAGATGTCGGAAGACTGCTATCATGTCTCCCCTAGTCCTTCTTTTCATTAAACTAGACATACCCAGTTCCTGCAACCGTTCTTCATATGTTTTAGCCTCCAGTCCCTAATAATCTTTGTTGCTCTTCTCTGCACTCTTTCTAGAGTCTCCACATCTTTTTTACATTGTGGTGACCAAAACTGAATGCAATATTACAAGTTTGGCTTTACCAAGGTATTATAAAGATAAAGAATGTTGTTGTTCAGTCACTAAATTGTGTCTGACTCTTTGTGACCCCATAGCACACCAGACTCCCCTGTCCTTCACTGTCTCCTGGAGTCTATCCAAACTCATACCCCACTGCTTCGATGACAATATCTAGCCATCTCCTCCTCTGCCTTCCATCTTTCCTGACATCTTTTTCTTTTGCCTTCTAACTTCACCGACACCAGGGTCCTTTCTAATATATCCTGTCTTCTTATTTGTTGACCAAAATATTTGAGCTTCAGCTTCGGCATCTGTCCTTCCAAAGAACAGTCAAGGTTGATTTCAGCAGTGAAATCCTCTGAAGTCTGCTACCGGTTCTGTGAGTCTGCTACCGAGCGTGCTCTTTACGCGTGCATGCTGCCTGAGGTGCACTCGCGCAGTGCTAAAAAAAGAACATTTTGAAGCTTTCTGAGTCTGCAAAGGTAAGTAGAACAGCAAGGGGGGGGATCCGTTGTGCCACACGATTTAGATTAGCTAGAAAGCAGGAAATCCGACGATTCTAGCTAATATAAATTGCACATCACAGCTGACCATTGCCCAGCTGATTGTCAGAAATACTGGTTTGCCCGAACCTGTAGCATTTTTTACTACTGGTTCACCCAAACCGGTCCAAACCGGTAGCATTTCATCCCTGATTTCCTTTAGGATCAACTGATTTGATCTTGCAGTCCCAGGGACTCTCAAGAGTCTTCTCTACAACACCACAATTTGAAAGCATTAGTTCTTCAACGCTCAGTCTCCCTTATAGTCCAACCCTCACAGCCATACATGACCACTGGGAAAACCATCACTTTGACTATAGGGAGCTTTGTCGGCAAGTTTTACTGTACGGGGGAAGATTAGGGATACCTTTTCTGCCAGCTCTATGAGTTGTGAGCCACAAAACCCACAACAATGACTGGATGAACCACAAAGAAGAAGAGTTTTGTGCGTCCCTTGCTGCCAGTCCATGATCATCTGGGAATGTTGCAGTCCAGATCTTAGCTAATCTTGGCAGCAATCCCTGGCAACTCTTATTTTATATTCCCAGAATATTCTTAGAAATTACATTATTCTGAAACATGAATGGTTGCTGTGCGCCTTCTATAAGTGGTCTTTTTACAAAAAAAAAAAAATGCACTCTGGCACATTTTTCTAAAATAATAATAATAATAATGAAATGGAGGCTGATTGGGCTCGATAAACAAATCCAGTTCTCTTTCTGTATGTCAGTGAAGTGGGCAGAAATCATGGCCCAAGCAGATGGAATAACAAAGCAGAGGGAAAAAATTTTGCCCCACTTGAACTGGGAACTGAGGATAGCTCTTGATGAAAATATGGATTTTATGCCCCTCGGCTGTGACCCTGCCTGTATGTGGAATTTTTAGAATCTATCGGCGACTCTTGTAAATTTTGTTTGTTGAATATATCGTTTTGTTCTCTTTTCCCTTCCTCTCCTTCTTGAATGCAACAGTTCTTTGTCATTGACTTTTAAGGAGAGACGCGGTTGCAAAAAACCCCCCGAAATTCTTTCTGCTTTCAGAAAATGAAAAACAAAATTACTGCATGGGGAAAATGTGTTTGAGAATATATCTCTTAAGGCTCCCCTTATTTACATACACAAATCAACTTCCTTCAGTATGTAAAAGAAATCACGCTGGGCAAATGATTTGTGTGGCAGGCATCCCTTTTCATCTGGAGGAGACCAAGGTAATTTTATGGGGCTGGCGTTAGCTCCTGGTCTTCCATTCCTTTGTTCCATCTTTTGGCCCCTTCAGTGGCTGATTAGAAGTGCTCGTCACCAGCAGAAATCAGCGTGAAACACTCCAGTTGCTTGGCAAAGCAAAAAGTTCTTGGTTCAGCATTTGGGTTCCCAATAGGCTTTTAATCAAGGTTATGGGGAAAGTCCATAAACTTTCTGCTGAATATTTAAACAAGTTGGAGGTCACAGCAAACACAACACTACCAAGGACAAGCGAAATGAGATTGCAATCAGGAGAGCGGGAGAGACCCAGTGTTAAGCAGGTCTTTGTCTATGAGATAATATCTGGCAACACAACTATCAGACGGACAAGATTCCCCTTCTCTTTCTTCGGGTTTCTTTTCAGAGACTTAATTTTCTGAGCGTAAACTGCCAATAAAGCAAAAATTGATGAATAGGACTCTGTAGTTCGATTGATTTTAGTCACTGGCTTTTCTTCAAAAATCGTGATTGAAATCCAGGCTTAACAATGCCAGAGCAGAATGGGTTGTAACAGGCTATTGTGCATTTTATGTTGCACCCCACTTTTTTTTTTTTAAAAAAAAGGCTGGTTTTGCAGTCTTTAGAGTTGGAGCAATAGCAACCACAACAACAAAAACGTCAAAGTCAAATCTTTCAAGCAGTGTCCTAGTAAGTAGCTAATTTGGTACCAACATTGGAATGCTTTGGGGTGGATTAAGGGATGGGAGGCTAAAAACATATGAAGAACAGTTCCAGGAATTAGGTATGTTCAGTTTAATGAAAAGAAGGACAAGGGGTGATATGATAGCAGTGTTCCAAAATCTAAGGAGCAGTTAGAAACATATAATAGAGAATTGAGATGTTTGATTGTGAATGTATTAACAGCAGCTAGAATTGTGTTTGCTAAAAACGGGAAAAATGAGGAAATACCAACGCAAGATGAAGTTATTAAGAAAATCATGGAATGTGCTGAAATGAGTAAATTGACATTTGAAATTAGAGAACAAGAAGATAAACAATATTATAAGATATGGAATTTATTTTTACCAATGGCTAGATACTAAAACATGGAAATGAAATATGAAATATAAAATGAATGTTATAATATGATATGTGAAAACAATTTCTTTTGGAATGATAATGCCATTGTTAGATAAATGACAAATGAGGATAATGATATAAAGATATATATCAGGTTGATAATATGAGAAACTAGATAATTTGTAAAACAAAGCATAAGGGATTTGTAACTGATCGACACACTGTTTGCAATTGTAATGGATGATGGATGTTTTATGTTTTGTTTGTTTAAAAATAAAAAAAAATTCAAAATCTAAGGAGCAGCCACAAAGAAGAGAGGGTCAACCTATCATCATAATCATAATGATAAGTTTATTTGTCAAGCATATATATGATAACAGGTAAAAGTATAAACATAATTTGAATGCATGACAAGAGTAAGTAAAAAGGAATATTAGGACAGGGATGGTAGGCACACTGGTGCACTTATGCACGCCCCTTACAGACCTCTTAGGAATGGGGTGAGGTCAACAGTAGACAGTTTAAGGTTAAAGTTTTGGGGGTTTGGGGAAGAAACTACAGTCAGGTAGTGCATTCCAGGCATTGACCACTCTGTTGCTGAAGTCATATTTTCTGCAATCGAGTTTGGAGCGGTTTACCTTATGTTTGTATCTATTATTTCCTCGTGTATTGTTGTGGTTGAAGCTGAAGTAGTCATTGACAGGAAGGTCATTGTGGCAGATAATTTTATGTACTACGTTTAGGTCAGACTGAAGCCGGAGTAGTTCTAAATTGTCTAAGCCCAAAATTTGGAGTCTGGTGGCATCAGGTATTTTATTGCAGTTAGAAGAACGGAACCTATTCTCCAAAGCACCTGAAGGCAGAATAAGAAGCAATGGGTGGAAACTCATTAAGGAGAAAACAAATCTAGAATTAAGAAGAAATGTTCTGACAGTGAGAACAATTAACCAGTGGAACAACCTGCCTCCAGAAATTGTGGGTGCTCCAACTCTGGAAGTTTTTAAGAAGATGTTGGACAACTCTTTGTCTGAAATGTGTATAGGGTTTCCTGCTTGGGTTGGACTAGAAGACCTCCAAGGTCCTTTCCAATTCTGTTATTCTGCTGGAGAAACTGTGCACTGGGCCTTGTTTCATTCAAAACGTTCCAATGATTTGCTGTGTTTTAAGGATTCCTCAACTTCAGCAGGAATGCTCAGTCGCCTCTGGAAAGGCTATATCTCGACTCTTGTCTCTCTCCAGCCAGCAAGCAGAGAACAAGGTCCCATAACTATGTGCTCTTCCATCCAACTGTGTACTCTAGCCCAAGGCAAAGTTAGTTGGAGGGCACGTAAGCCTCCCTCTCTGCAATTCCTCTTTACTAAAATTGGAAAACACAGCAGGGAGAAATGAAGGAGGACTTCTCTAGCTACTAAATCTCACCCTTGTCTAAGAGCTCCGGAATCTTACTAGCAGAAAATGACCAGCAGAAGCAAAACTCTAACTTTATGAACAAAGAAATGGTTCAGAGTTTACGTTTGTTTTGCTCTAACTGATATTTGCAGGTTGTTGCGTGGAAAAAAAACAACTCATTGATGTTTCTGTTGGTGGAATGTTCAGAAATCAGAAATCAGAATTTGAGAAACCATCAGAGAGATAGCAAAACAGTGTGGCTTATTTCTTAAGCGAAGTTCAGATGGAGCAGGGAGTATTTTTGCCTTGTTTTGGTTTTTTGGGCTCTTGCTTCCCAGAAAGAGCCAATAAACAGCCTAGGGAAATGGAGTCAGCTCAGGGATTAAGACTGCCACCTGCAATTCAGGAGCTCACCATATGGGACAGCTGGACTTTTGATTCCAGCTTCTCCTGTCACATGTTATTTGTCCATGACTTTGCTTAAGCCATCATCAAAGTCTTGTAAATTGCTCAGCAGCCGTTCCTCCTGTGATAATACATTCCAGATAATTAATTCTACATTGGGGGTGTATCATTATCTCTTTGCCAGGAATCAAATGGAAATCAGTTTTGTTACAGGGCCCTGACTTCTAATAAACTGGCAGAGGAAGAGGGGGGAAACCAATGTATATTTACTTCCGGGGTCTTGTGTTGTAGGGACCATAGGACTGAATGGAATTCCCGTATGAGGCAGGGGTGAAATCCAGCAGGTTCTAACAGGTTCTAGAGAACCGGTAGCGGAAATTTTGAGTAGTTTGGAGAACCAGCAAATACCACCTCTGGCTGGCCCCAGAGTGGGGCAGGAATGGAGATTTTGCAATATCCTTTCCCCTGGAGTGGGGTGGGAATGGAGATTTTGCAATATCCTTCCCCTGCCATGCCCACCAAGCCATGCCCACAGAACCGGTAGGGGAAAAAAATGGATTTTACCCCTGGTTTGAGGTCAGGGCTGCAATGTTGCCTCTGTCACCCTTACAGTAGCTTTAGACTTCAGAAGACCTTCTCACCAAACGGTTTGCCTGAACCTTTCTCCCATGTCAACAAATGGCGTAATATTTAGACCAGCTGTCCCAAAGGTGCTTTTAAAAAGACAACTGGACTTTCTGGGGGGTTTTTTCCCCTTGAAAATGTTTTGCTTCTTATCCAAGAAGTTTCTTCCATTCTGAAGAAGCTTCTTCGATGAGAAGCAAAATGTTTTCAAGGGGGAAAAAATATCAAGAAAGTCGAGCATCAAAAATCAAGAATGTTCTGGATGATTGAGAATCTCCATAGACATTTAGACCAGCTATTTCAAGCAACAAGAAGACTACCTTTGAAGATGGAGTTTTTCTTTCCTTCTTTTCTTTCCATTTCACCAACAATCTACAGCCAGCAGGGATTTTAAGCTTGTAAAGAATGCCACACGTTTTTTGGCCCATCTCTTTCTCTCCAAAACTAAAAAAAAAAAAAAAAGGTGTCCAACTGTTTTAAAAAATAAATTGTGCCTCAAAATGTTGTTGCCTCACTTCAGAATGTTCTACAAAATCCTTTCACTAATAATCTAACTAAGCAATGGGTGGAACCTAATCAAGGAGAGAAGCAATTTAGAACTAAGGAGAAATTTCCTGACACTTCAAACAATTAATCAGTGGACAACTTGCCTCCAGAAGGTTTCTTCTTCTGAGGGTTTGAGCCCTAGCACTGTGTGGCAGGATGAGCTCCTGTTACTCGCCTGAGCTTCTACCCAATAGTTTGAAAGCAAGTTCTATGACTGTACCACTCTATAAAGCCTTAGTAAGACCACACCTAGAATACTGGATCCAGTTTTGGTCACCACAATTTTAAAAAGTGTTGAGAATCTAGAAAAAGTGCAGAGAAGAGCAACCAAGATGATTAGGGGACTGGAGGCTAAAACATATGATGAAGCGTTTCAGGAACTGGGCATAGCTAGTCTAGTGAAGAGAAGGACCAGGGAGACATGATAGTAGTGTTCCAATATTTGAAAGGCTGCCACAGAGAGGAAGGGGGTCAAGCTATTTTGCAGAGCACCCGAAGTCCAGACAAGGAATAATAGATGGAAACTGAACAAGGAGAGATTCAATCTGGAAATAAGGAGAATTTTTCCAACAGTGAGAACAATCTACCAATGGAACAGCTTGACTTCAGAAGTTGTGGGAGTTTCATCACTGGAAGCTTTCAAGAAGAGGCTAGACTGCCATCTGTCAGAAATGGTGTTGGGTAGAGGTTGGACTAGATGACTTGCAAGGTCCCTTCCAACTCTGTTAATCTGTAAATCTGTAAAGTAGATAGATAGGTACCACTTTGGTGAGGAGACGAGCTGGTTCTCTGTGCCGGCAGTCAGATTCCAGATGGCTCTGAACCTTCTTGGTTGTGATGCCTGTTTGTGAAGCAGCTCCGAGGAGGGAGGGGACCTTGGGTGATGCTGCAGGAAGAGCCACTCATCTTTCTCTCTGGTGTGAAGCCAGCTTGCCCTCATGTGGCACACGTTGGGAAGTGTGCAAGTGTGTCGTATAACAGAGTGGGTATACTCTGCTATAGCAATGTGTTCTCCTGGCTACTGTACAAATGCTATACAATAATAATAATAATAATAATAATAATAATAATAATAATAATAATAATAATAATAATAATAATAATAAGAAGAAGAAGAAGAAGAAGAAGAAGAAGAAGAAGAAGAAGAAGAAGAAGAAGAAGAAGAAGAAGAAGAAGAAGAAGAAGAAGAAGAAGAAGAAGAAGAAGAAGAAGAAGAAGAAGAAGAAGAAGAAGAAGAAGAAGAAGAAGAAGAAGAAGAAGAACTTGGAGGGTAGATAGGATAGTTGAAAAATAATCCATAACAACAAAAATCTCCACATCTATTTCTGCTGAAGAAAACTACGTGGATGTGTTCATGCAGTCACAAGGCAACTGAGCTCAGCTTGAAGGAAACTCTACCTTCATCTTTTTAAATTTCTCAGAAGAAGAAGAAAAAGCTTCTACATTCAAAAATCCATTTATTATTTATGATCCGTTTCTGGAATGAACTGTTATAGTTATGTCTGCTCTTCAACCAAAAGGCTGAAGATGCTGCTCTCCTTTTTTTTTTTTTATTCCTGTAGCAGTAAAAAAAAAAAGGGGTGGGTGGGTAAGGATTCCCCAGTGGGAATTGAAAGGAAAAAAAAAAAACCCAACATCTCTCTTGGCTCCCCATAATAAAAGCTGCAAATGCTTTTTACAGAAAAGTGGTTTCCAAGCCTTACACTGGATTTTGTCTTGAATCTCCGACATGAAAGTGTGAACAAGCCATAAGTCTCTTATCATTCTTCATTTCAGGTCTGCCACTCGCTTTATTCCAGGGCTCAGCATAGTGGATACAGCTCAGTCTTTTGAGAAAGGTAAATTTAATATGATGGGCAAATATTCTCCAAATGGCTTTGGAGATTTGTTTTTCATATATATCACCAGCAGTGGGTCATTTTCATAATATTTTTCTACTAAACACACACACATACACACACACACACACACACACAGAGAGAGAGAGAGACCTTCAATCAGTAGTGGAATTTATTTATTTTTTTACTACTGGTTCTGTGGGCGTGGCTTGGTGGGTGTAGTTTGGCTGATAGTTATGGTGGTGGAGAGGAAGAGGAGGAGGACGAGGAGGAGGAGGAGGAGGAGGAGGAGGGGGACTACAGGGTTATTGATGTTCTCTGCGCTTGGTTGTTTTCTTGCAAATGTTTCATTACCCAACTATGTAATAGAAGGGAGTAGGATTTGTGTGGTGGTGATGGTGGGAGAGGAGGAGGAGAAGGAGGAGGAGGAGGAGGAGGAGGAGGAGGAGGAGGAGGAGGAGGAGGAGGAGGAGGAGGAGGAGGAGGAGGACAATGACGACGGTGACTATGCGGTTCTTGGTGCTCTCAGCTTGGTTCTTTTCTTGCAAATATTTTATTACCAAAGCTATATAACCGTGATGACAAACCTATGGCACGCATGCCACCTGTGGCACGTGGAGCCATATTGGTGGGCAAGCGAGCTCAGCTCCGGCGTGCATGCGCATGCTGGCCAACTGATTTTCAGGCCTTCTGGGCCCACCAGAAGTAGGGAAACAGGCTGTTTCCTGTCTCCAGAGGGCCTGGGGGTGGGGGGTGGGGAAGGCCCATTTTTTGCTCTCCCAAGACTCCAGAGCCTCTCTAGGGGGGACCAGAAGTTGGCAATGGGCTGTTTCCGGCCTCCGGGGGGGAAGGCCTTTTTCTCCCTCCCCAGGCTCCTAGAGATGCTCTGGAGCCTGGGGAGAGCAAAAAAGGTGCCTACCAGGCTCACCGTGCCATCACGTGCCAAAAACGGGGGGAGCGAGGGGGGTCACACGTGCATGCATGGGGACCAGGGAGCATATAATTATGGGTGTGGGCACACATGCGTATGATTCCCCCCCGTCACTCCCCCCACACTTTTGGCACACGATGGCAAAAAACGATGGCCATCACTACTATATAATATCATCAGTGCTATCAATGTTACCTAGTTCAGGTAATGGAATGATCTGTAAGTAAACAACAAAGCTCACAGAGCACCAAGGACCCCTCATGGATACGATTCTTTGAGATGGGAGGCTTGACCATTTACTGTCTTAATCGCTGGTTGAAGAAAGTTGAAACTTCCTTTTGGAATTAAGTTACAGCTCCCAAATGCCCACCGCGTGATTCTGCATTCCTGTTGCATAGATTCCCCGCAATTAACCTCTTGTTTTTAAATACTGTTTTTACCGAGCTCCATCCTTGCGTTTCAGCAAATCATCTTTTTATTAGTCTTATTAATGTTGTTTTTTTTCCCCCCAATGTGAAACTTTTGTGCTCTGCGCTGGGAACAGACGAATTTCTAATTAAAGCCAAAGGATAATATGAACAATTAAATGGTAGTGCAAATGCATTTTAGCATGACTGCTGTTGAGCAGATTTTAAGGTCACTGATTTAAGAGAGATGAGCTATCCCAGTTAATTTGAAGGTGGGGGGGAAGGGGAGTGTGTTTAATAATCATTTGAAGGTTCTTCTGGAGGCTGTTACAAGCTATTTAACCAGTCATATAGAATAAAAATATAACATGATCATTATGATATGGATGTGACACTCCTGATTGCTTTTAATAATTATCCCAACTATATATTCATTGTGAATACGGGTTCTGCATTTAGTCCCCTAAGTTGCATTATAAAGACCACAGGAAGAGGAAAGAAATGGATTTAAACACATCCTTCTGAAAAATTCCTCACCAATGGAGAATTATTATACCAGAAAGATTAACCAGATACTTTATCTTTTGTCCCTTGAGGCTCTAGATTTCTTTATAAAATGTAATTTTCATTCGGGGGAAAGCATTAACATTTGATTTCCCACCTTGAAGTTTAAATGATCTATTCCATGAAAGCCTGTATTGTATGATTTTACTGCACATAAAGATCAACTGCAAGTAATTCAATTCAGGGTTACTGGTTATTAGAAGATTTAAGATTAAACATCCTAAATTGTATTTCTAGGAATATATCCACTAAATTTTTATCATGTATTAAAGGGAAGGAAGAGGGGTGAGGAGGGAAAGGCAAGAAGGTAAAGGAGAAGATCAATTAAGATGAAGATGAATAGAGGAGGAAGGAGGAGGAGGAGGAGGGAAGAGCAGGAGGAGGAAGAGGAGAAGATCAATTTAATAGGAGATGGATGGATGGATGAGGAGGAGGGGGAGGAGGAGGAGGAGATCAATTTAGAAGGTGAAGATGGATGGATGGATGGATGGATGGATGGATGGATGGATGGACGGACAGATGGATGGATGGAGGAGGAGGACCCTCTTTTGACGACAGAGATGAAGAGTGACTTCTTCTTGAGCTTCAAATTATCCCATTTTCTAGTTACATTTTCAGATGTTCAAGCTGTTTGTTCATCGGGTATATATAAATTTATCTCATTCACTGTTCCAACAAAAGAGGAAATTTATTAAGTACTGTTTCTATTCCCGTGTTTATATAACACTAAATTTTGCATGTTTATTTGAGTTTTATTTTCTCTTTTGTTTTTTGACTAAACAACTTTAACATGTTACTAATTTATTATTGTTTCAAACCGTGATCCATAAAAGAAATAGGATTTAACTATGTTGGAAAGGGAGAAGGCCATTCAATATTGGTAAGGAGAAATAATTGGTGATTTCTATTTATAGGACAGAATGTGATAAAAGCCCAATTGTTTCTTCCCAGAATTTTTTTTAGTAGACAATGGTATATAATAATTGTAAGTCATAAGGTTAAATCACAATCAGTAGTCACTAGGTTAGGCCAGGGGTCGGCAACCTTAAACACTCAAAGAGCCACAAAGGTCCTAACCGGAAGCCCCCATTCAATTCTGGAGCCAATCAGAAGTCCAGTTCCCACATCATAGACTCCTCCTGGCACGGCGTCCTTTTTCCTCTGCCGACCGGAAGTCCGGTTCCCCCACCATAGAGTGTCCTCCTAGCACGGCATCCTTTTTCCTCTGCCTGTCCTAACTGAAAGCTCTATCAATTGTGGAGCCGACCAGCAACAGGGAGCTGCATCAGTGGAATGAAAGAGCCACATGCGGCTCCAGAGCCACGGGTTGCTGACTCCAGGGTTAGGCTTTGCTTTCTTATAGAAAAAATACATATGAGAGATAGCAACAAAGAGGATTTTATTTTTGTCTGGGGCTGCGCTCCAGATAAGCCAAACTTCCGAGTCCTAGCGCACATGTGCACCTGATGATCAGCTGGCCAGCGCACATGTGCAGGCCGGTTTTCAGCACTGCTGAAGGGATCACGCTTCGGAAAAGTCAAACTTCCAGATTATAGCTTACATGTACACCCAACGATCAGCTGGCCGGCGTGCATGCGCAGGCCAGTTTTCGGCACTGCCGTGCGCATGAAGGGATCATGCTCCAGAAAAGCTGAACTTTTGGGTTCTGGTATGCAGAACCAGGTTCTTTTGGGTTCTGGTATGCACCCAGAACTTTTGGGTTCTGGTATGCAGCCAGAACTTTTGGGTTCTGATATGCACCCAACAATCAGCTGGTCGACGTGCATGTGCACACCGGTTTTTGGCACTGCCACGTGTGTGGAGGACAGCTGATCATCACGTGTGCAAGACAGCTGAGCATTGTGTGTGCATGAATGCCCAAAACCCAGAATACAAACAGGGAAGGCCATGTGTGCCGGGCAACATGGCTTCACATGCCACTTTGGGCACACCTGCCATAGGTTCGCCATCATGGTACTATATCGTTCCAGAAAAATGGCTATCCATTGCCATTTTTGCAATTGCCAACAAAACTTTTAGGTTTCATTCATCTCTCAAACTATGAATTCTCTATATGTGTGTCTGCAATGAGTAAAAACCCAGTGACTACATATAGCAAAACCTTGATTTAACAGACCATTCAAAGGATCGGTTATCCCTGAGTGTCCATTAAATCTGAAAGTACAACATTTACAGTACATTATGTCATTTGGGTAATGATGCCATTATGCAAATGAGGGAAATCAGGTCATTTGAATCAATTTACATCGTTTCTGTAATGTCATCGCTACACAAATAATGTCAGTTGACGCAAATGATGTAAATCTAATGTAATTTAAAGTAAATTTAAGTGTCCCAGCTGGATTACTTCGGATAGAGTAAACTTGTCCATCGCTTGTGGGGATATCCAGATGGAAATTTTGCCGACTATATTCGGGTACATTAGATCACTTCGGTTGGATATTCGTAAATATATTCCATTAAACAAACAAACAAACAAAAAGTGACAAATCTTATTATTGTGAGGTCTTGGAGGGGGAAAAAAAGGATTAGAAAGAGTTGGGGTGCTGTGATTCCTGCTGAAAATTATGTTACAGATACATTATTATCTGCAGCTCAATTAGTATGACTGCAGGTCATTCCAGCTGTATCCAAGTAGGTGACCAGCATGATAAAATTTAGCTTAATGAGAGCCAGATTAATAATCACATAAGCATACTTTAATCAGATGACAAATTTGCCACTGTAGCTGATCTTAACGTTTGGAAGCCTGATCTGGAAACCAAAAGGATAAACGATGATCTAGTATTTGGGAATTCCAATGGTGGGGGTCAAATTAGGAATGTCAAACGACTTCCGCTACTTTGCCAAGAAAATTCTTTGTATGTATTAACAAGAATCAAATATATGTTTACTTAATGATGTCGATATGTGATGGTAAATATGGAAAATGATTCAGTCTCTCCAGGGATGGGCTGCTGGGGGTTCGTGAGAACCTCTAGCTAAGATTCTGTGCAGTTTGGAGAACCCCCAAATCCCACTCCTGTCTGGCCCCGCCCACCCCTCCCCTCTCAGGAGTCCCCACGTGGGCCTGCTTTGGATGCAGGTAAGTGCAGGGTGTGCACGGAGGCTCGGGGAGGGTGAAAAACGGGCCTACTGGAAGTTTGGGAAAGCTGGAAACAGGCCCGTTCCCAGCCTCCAGAGGGGCTTCAGAGCCTGGAGAGGCTGTTTTCGCCCTCCTGGAGGCTCGAGGAAAGCCTCCGGAGCCTGGGGAAGGCAAAAACGCGCCCCCTTCCCCCCCCCCCCACCATGGTGCAGGAGGCCAACTAGGCCAGGCGTCTGCAACCTTAAACACTCAAAGAGCCATTTGGATCCATTTCCCGCAGAAAACACCAGGAGCCACAAAACCTGGGTGGGTGTGGCCAACTCAAAGTCACTCACTTCCACCAATCACATGACCCCCCCCCCCCCAAAGTCATGCCTACCCAGCCAGTCATTAGGACAGAGAACTGGTTGTTAAAAAACACCAGGAATCACAAAACCCTTTTGACATCTCTCTCTCTCTCTCCCTCTCTCCCTCTGTATTTCTCTGTCTGTTTTTCTCCCACTCTCTCTGTATCTCTCTGTCTTTGTCCTGGCCGCTTCTCCATCCCCCACCATTGCCCTTACCTTCTCAGGCCAGGCGAGGAGTGACTGGGAGGGGAGGGATAGGGGTGGGGCCAGCCAGTGGTGGGATACTTGACATGGAGCCACAGCAGAGGGCCCAAAGAGCCGCATGTGGCTCCAGAGCCACAGGTTGCTGACCCCTGGACTAGGCCATGCCAACCATGGCCACGCCCACCCAGCAACCGGGCAGAGAACCCCTTGCTAAATTTTTTGAAGCCCACCCCTGAGTCTCTCCCTTATTTGAATGGAAGCAGTTCATCTTTTAAGTTTATTTTTCAAGAAGGTTATCAACGTGATGAAACCTTGCTTATTCAAAAGCTCTTGCGAAAACAAGGAAATAGGAAGGAACAAATTGCTTTGGTATCATTGTTTGAGAAAGGCAGAAGGTGGGAAGGAAGAAAGGAAAACTTACAAATGTAACCATTTAACCATTATTGGTTAAATTGGACCTCTGACATCTCATACAGAAATTTACTCTCTTCCAAAGTTTCTAAAGAGAAACCAGCAGAAAGTGGACAAGTCTGAACGTATCGATGCAGTGCAGAATCAAATACGAAGATACTATTCTCGCTTTTGCTGCGCGAACAGTAATACTTTGTCACATTGAGAGACGGTGTGACATTTCAAACAAAGGGAGCATGCAATATTGCCCTTCCCCCTTGTTCTTCATAAGACTTTTTTTTTAAAAAAAGAATCACATAAAATAAAGATAAAAGATAATGTATATTTTTTATCACAATTTTAACTGAGGGCAGAATCTTTGTATATTCGAAATACATAAAATATATAAACACTCACTATGGTTTCAACCTCTTGTGCTGGGTATAGGTTTCCTTCCTTCCTTCCTTCCTTCCTTCCTTCCTTCCTTCCTTCCTTCCTTCCTTCCTTCCTTCCTTCCTTCCTTTCTCCCTCTCCTTCCTTCCTCCCTCCCTCCTTCCTTCTTTCCTCCCTCTCCTTCCTTCCTCCCTCCCTCCTCCCTCCCTCCTTCTTCCCTTCATCACCTTGAGTCCTGAAAGTGCATCAGTTTTAGATAACAAAAAGTTACACACAGTTTATGCAAATGTTTGTATATTTCCTTTGCAGATGTTTTTTGCTTAATACAGGCAATTCCCATTATAACCCATTTTTGTCTTTATAATTAGAAAATTGTGTTGCCAAATTTTAAAGCGCACATTTCAGTGAATAACTTTGTTTGGTGCTATTATTGCACAATTTCATGTCGGCTTATATTAAAATATTAGTCAAAGTATGCAAACATTGTTCAATGTCGCAGAAGTTATTTCCAACATTCAGTATCCTAAAATTGTTTAACTGTCATCTTACCTCCCTTTTTTTAAAAAAAGAGTTTCTTGAATTGTAATAGCTGCCTTTATTACTTTTTATCATTATCAGAAAAGATGTTGAGACTCTAGAAAGAGCACAGAGAAGAGCAACAAAGATGATGAGGGGACTGGAGGCTAAAATATATGAAGAACGGTTGTAGGAACTGGGTATGTCTAGTTTAATGAAAAGAAGGACTAGGGGTGACATGATAGCAGTGTTCTAATATCTCAGGGGTTGCCACAAAGAAGAGGCAGTCAAGCTATTCTCCAAAGCACCTGAGGGCAGGACAAGAAGCAATGGGTGGAAACCCATCAAGGAGAGAAGCAACTTAGAACTAAGGAGAAATTTCCTGACAGTGAGAACAATTAATCAGTGGAACAACTTGCCTGCAGAAGTTGTGAATGCTCCAACACTGGAAGTTTTTAAGAAGATGTTGGATAACTATTTGTCTGAAGTGGTGTAAGGTTTCCTGCCTAAGCAGGGGGTTGAATTAGAAGACCTCCAAGGTCCCTTCCAACTCTGTTATTCTATTCTATTCATTCTTATGAGCTGTTGATCAATTATAGCTCCTACTCAGATGTTACTCCATTATAATTACACATTACAATTTATTCCCATAACTATCTCCTCATTTCTTTTAGTCGCCAAGTCATCCAACATCCAGGCTGCATGTCAGTTTCTCATGAAGTTATGAATAATAATTCATTGTGTAATTTGTTAACTAGAAGGGGAAAAAAATCATTTCATTATCCCAAAGAACATAAAATGGCAACCTAAAGTGTAATTAAAAAAAGGGCTAATCTTTTCTCCATACTCTGTGTCAGGCCTGGAAGCCATCTTTTACTTCAGGCCTGCCACATTTTCTACTGTGGGAAAATGGGAGTGGGGATTTTATGGAGTATCTGGCCTTCTAAAGAGCAGTCAGGGTTAATTGTTGTTTAGCTAAAGGTAAAGGCTCCCCTTGCACATATGTGCTAGTTGTTCCAGACTCTAGGGGGCGGTGCCCATCTCTGTTTCAAAGCTGAAGAGCCAGCGCTGTCCGAAGACGTCTCCGTGGTCATGTGGCCGGCATGACTAAATGCCAAAGGCGCATGGAATGCTCTTACCTTCCCAGCAAAGGTGGTCCCTATTTTTCTACTTGCCTTTTTTACCTGCTTTCGAAGTGCTAGGTTGGCAGAAGCTGGGACAAGTAATGGGAGCTCACCCCGTTATGCAGCACTAGGGATTCGAACCGCTGAACTGCCGACCTTTCAATCAACAAGCTCAGCATCCTAGCCACTGAGCCACGGCGTCCCTTTGATTGTTGTTTAGAGATCTATAAATCACTCAGTGTCAGACATGCTTGGAACAGCGTATAAGCCTGGATAGGAAAGTAAGTACGTAAATAAATTAATAAATAGACAGATGAATGAGTATTTTCTTCAGAGCATTAGAAATAGGAAAGACAAAAGGGAGATGGATATTTGAATCTTCTGAAAAGAATCTCTTCGGTAGGGTTACATCATAAATGTCAGAGTATTGCCTATTAAATATGCATGTGGTCCTCCATAAATGTAATGGAGAAAGTAAGATGTCTGAATATTTTCAAATGTGTAGGGTATCTTGTGTTGCATTGATACAGCACAGTTTTAGTTACAAAAGGTAACAAGAAGGCAGGAGAAAACCAATAGAAGGGTCAAAATGTATTTACGACAGTAGAATACTTTGGCCGGATACAGAGTTTATATCTTTATTTGTGTCAGCTATTACTAGTCTTTCAATTCTTTTTTTTTTTTATTTAAAAAAAAAAACATTTTTAGATGGCTTAAATTAGGGGAAATATGATTTTTTTTTAAAAAAGAGGAGTTCTTCTATATTTTGTGGGCAAGCATTCATCCAAGGAGTAGCAAACGTCTTGTGGACTTTGCATTGAAGAAAAAAATATATGAAACTTTAGTGCAATTCTTCAGAAAGGCTGTTAATGCATCTTTCTTGGTGAGCCAAGATGTGTGAATTTCAACTTCCTGAAATTCTCCGCCATAATCGGAGATGAGCTAAAATACTGGATTAGTTCCCAGGCTGAAATCTCTCAACCTGCAGTTTGATGGGTGACTTCAATCTCCCAGTCCAGTATTCTTCTAGTGTTTCTTGTTTTTTTGTTTTTTTTTAAATGGAAATAAATGAAGAGGTTAGAAGATATTACCTTGAACTATGTAGGAGGAAGGTTAGCTAGAAATATAACAAACATTTCATAATTGTGTCAATTTGCCCTTAAGACCATCTGGATAAATGAAAAAATCATTATATATGTTGAACAACAAATGAAGGTTGCACTGTTTCATGTAGCGAAATTTTATAAGCTTCTTTGAGATAAAAGAGAGTATTATTTTTCTGTTAATAATAGTAAGCTAAAGGTAAAGATTCCCCTCGCACATATGTGCTAATCATTTCCCACTCTAGGGGACGGTGCTTATCTCTGTTTCAAAGCCGAAGAGCCAGCGCTGTCCAAAGACGTCTCCGTGGTCATGTGGCCGGCATGACTAAACGCCAAAGGCGCACGGAACGCTGTTCCCTTCCCACCAGAGGTGGTCCCTATTTTTCTACTTGCATTTTGTTTACATGCTTTCAAACTGCTAGGTTGGTAGAAGCTGGGACAAGTAATGGGAGTTCATCCCTTTACGCGGCGCTAGGGATTCGAACCGCTGAACTGCCGACCTTTCGATCGACAAGCTCAGCGTCTTAGCCACTGAGCTACCGCATCCCCTATTAATAATAGTAGCAAACCAAATAATTCCATGTTGGAATGAGTCAGAAGATTTACAGGTATTAATTTCAAATTGAATTAAATGTAAGTCCTCAATTAGAAGGCACACAAAAGTTTAGGAGTTGGTCTTCAGAGAGCTTGTATTAAACAATAAAAACAAGAATGTTTACTTTCCACAGTAACAGAGGGAATCAGGGCTAATGACAATGAATAAAGACTCATATTTAGACTGCCAGTGCATTCAACTGCAAGCTACATTCTATTTGAGCCCTGTGTTAACTTCCTTGAACCTTACTTGGCTATAAATAATCAGAGATATTCATCAGTTGACAGCAGAGACAAAGATTACATTTTCTTTGCAAAAGAGTGGGAGAAAAATGATCTGCCCTCCTATTAGCTTTTATATTAGGGGTCCAGTTTGCAGAGGCTCCTTTAGTTAAGGCACATTTCAAAGATGGTTGCATCAAAGAACTGCAGCATTCTGGAGAAATGAACCGAAGAGTTTACGATACATTAGTACCATATCGGTACTAATGGGCTATCAAAAGTAAACCAGTTTTATATCGTATTGCTGAACAAAATTAGTATTGTAAAAGCTGTTCTGGAATTGATCCACTCCATTAAACACATGGTGTAATAAAGATCCTGGGACACGTATGTTTGCCTTCATACGTGATAAAAGGTAAAGGTAAAGGTTCCCCTCACACATATGTGCTAGTCGTTCCCAACTCTAGGGGCCGGTGCTCATCTCTGTTTCTAAGCCTATTTTTCTACTTGCATTTTTTTACGTGCTTTCGAACTGCTAGGTTGGCAGAAGCTGGGACAAGTAATGGGAGCTCACCCCGTTATGTGGCACTAGGGATTCGAACCGCTGAACTGCCGACCTTTCGATCAACAAGCTCAGTGTCTTAGCCACTGAGCTATCGTGCCCCTGGATCATACATGATAGTTAATAGTTAAAGTAATTTCATAAAGGGAGAACAGAAATGGAGGGAGGAATTGTCAACTTGCCTAATTTTGCCTACAGCATAGTTGTATAATTATGCTGTGTGTAAAATTAGGCAAAATTTAACTGCCCACCAGCAATTGCAATATATTATTTTGTCTATCTTTTATTTTATTTTATTTTTTACAATTATTATTATTATTATTTGAATGCTTTTATTTGCTGATCTGTGACCATAATAAAAATTGATGATGATGAATGGAGGGAGGGAGGAAGAGAGAGAGGAAGAGAGAACGAGCAAGAGGGAGGGAGGTAATTCTGGATATCTGGAATGTAATCTAAGGATTTAACATAGTTTTGTGTTATTGTGCTGATTAATTATTGTATTCTGTAATGGCAATCAACCACTTTGTATTTGCTATGAATTCTCTGTGGGCATTCAGTCTTTTTTTTCTATCTATTTTCTTTTTTAAAAAAACAAAACACAACCTATCAATCGAAATATGGTGCAACCAATTTAATTAAAAATGCAATATATGTTTCCTCCAGATCTCGGAATTCTTTTCTGTAAGTATTGCTTATGACTTTTTTTTTCATATTTAAGAATGGACACAGTGCCTTCTGTTAATTTGGAAGTCACAATGACGGATTGTCTGCGTTAATCTAGTGTTATGTGTGTGTGTGTATGTGTATGTTGATAAAAAGATGTGATAGGTTTACTGCAGGGCAATTTTCCTTTGATAAATGAAAATTGCTTTCATTTGGTCTTTCAATAGAAATGGTATCAAAGGTCCTGTGAATAGCAATGAAATTGATTTTTGTTTGCTAATCTAAAGAGGTTACATTTTCTCTAATGCCAGTCTTGTAAACACTGCCAAGAGCAAGGAAAAGAACATTTCATAGTCAGGATTTCCCTTGAAAGTGGGATGAAAATGCATTACATTTTTGGAGTGAAAAACTTAGTAAATAGACTTAAAAAGTGGTCCAAATATACTGGATTTGTTTACTTTTTCCCCTTAAATTTAACATACACTTTACGCTGTTGGAAGAAATATTCTTCTGGGTTCAGTTCCAAGTGGGGAAAAAAACACCGGAAACATGGAAGTTGCTTGGAAAGAAGGTTTATTGATGAACAGGATCACAAGGCTTGAGATCCTGAGCCAAAAAGAGCAGAGATGCTGAGAGTGCCTTGGTTTTATGCCTTCTGTTGGACTTTGAATTTGAGCTTGTATTCTGATTGGTTGTCAGACTGCCATGGGGCCATGGCTCTGTAAACTGTGTTTGAGTCCATGTTTGGTTGAGTCTTCAGCCTTGCTGGCTGATGTAATCTTCCCAATTGCCAGTTGGTGAGTTTCTGTTGCTAGATGGGTCCTATTATGTCCTAGAGGCCATATCTTTTGTGTTGCAGATGAGCTGGCTCAGGCCTTAATGGCCCATTGATAAAGGTGGGAGGGGGCCCTGAGTTTCTGCCTCCCTTTTAGGGGGACATATTCTGCCCTTTTAATATTTCCTAAAATATTTTATTTTCTAGGAGAGGGTTTTAACTTTCTACAACCCGTAAATATGGAGAGAGTTAATGCAAGTCATTTATTCCTACAACATACTGTAAACATCTGCCTGGGTTGCTCCTGTTTTACAGATGGTTTGATATACCTTTTTTTCCCCCAATAAGAATTGCTATCCTTATTCTTAGGTGGTTTTAATTCTTGTTGATAGGAACAAACCAGAATCAAAACTGGACTTTTGTTTGTACCAGTAGAAGGCTCCAAATGACAATTTTAGAGTGTAAGGAAAATATATATATCTGTGTCGGAGTAAAGAAAGAAGCAGGATAATACAGTTAAAATATGGAAAGAAAATACTAGAATATTCAACCTGTTGTATCTATGGCAATAAAATATTCTGTTACTCCACGTCAATTTTGATAGAAAAAAAATAGCTCTCTTGCCAAACAGTGTTTTTTTTAGTAGTTTTGCAAAACAAAATTCCTATTAATAAAACACAACATTCTTTCTAGTCAGGCATATAATATTCGGTTGCTCCATCTAAATTTTGATAGAGAAAAATAGCTATATTGCTGAACAGTATTATTATTATTATTATTATTTAGTAGCTTTGCAAGAAAACATTCCTGTTGATAAAACACAGCCTTCTTTCTCGTCAGGAATATATTTACGCAAAATGGTAACTAGCTAATATCATATTGCAGTATTGACGTTTTTTAAAAATGCAAGCCTTACAATCTCATTTGTGTGTGTGTTTTGGTGCCAGATCATTTTACAATAAAATATTATGCGTTGTTATGTTGACTATTAACTGTGACTCTTGGTACTTGTCTTTTGGTTTTCAAAGCTTCAGCTTCGTAAAGTCTGCTGAGAGAGAGAGAGAAATTAATCCTTCAATTATGACTGAAATGAATTCCATTACGGGTTGCCTGCGACTGATTCTGCAAAATGCAAATCCCATTTCAGCCAATATGCTGTTCTTTTTGTTGTAAAATGGAATACATTAGGGTTGATAAGAGAAAATTCACTTTATAGTAGGTCCCTTTAATATTTTGCGCGCTAACAAGTCATGTCGCCATGCAGATTTGCTGATGTACATTGTAAAACTCCAGATTCCAAAATACTGAACTCGTCTCATTATACAGTTGAAATAATGTAGGCATTTATTTAAGATTAACGATGCATTCAGCAATCTGCTAAGCCAGTTTTCCCCCTGTGTAAAATGATCAGTCTGACTCTTCCAACTTCAGACAGACAGTCTATCTGCAAACGCACCCTAAGCTTTTAATGCTATTGTTATTTTCTCATAACCAACATTCATTTTATTTTGTTCTATTGTTTGACTCTTTTTTTGATCTGATAGAGTAAATTTGCTCCCCACTAAGGTTTATTTATTTATTTATTTTATTGATTTATTTGTCAAATATGTATAAGATAACAGATATAACTATCTGTTATCAAATAGGTATAAGATAACAGATATAAGTATAAACATGATTATAAATACAGGATAAGGATACAAATAAATGGGGACAGTAGGACAGGGACGGTAGGCACACTGGTGCGCTTATGCACGCCCCTTACAGACCTCTTAGGAATGGGGTGAGGTCAACAGTAGACATGCTAAGGTTAAAGTTATGGGGATTTGGGGAAGTAACCACAGAGTCAGGTAGTGCATTCCAGGCATTGACCACTCTGTTGCTGAAGTCGTATTTTCTGCAATCAAGTTTGGAGCAGTTTACCTTAAGTTTGTACAGTATCTATTGTGTGCTCGTGTATTATTGCGGTTGAAGCTGAAGTAGTCATTGACAGGTAGGACGTTGTAGCAAATAATTTTGTGTACTACGCTTAGGTCAGACCGTAGTTCTAAGTTGTTTAAGCCCAAAATTTCAAGCCTGGTGACATAAGGTATTCTATTGTGAGCAGAGGAGTGGAGGACTCTTCTTGTGAAATATCTCTGGATTCACTCAATTGTATTAATGTCCAATATACAGTGTGGGTTCCAGACAGATGAGCTGTATTCAAGAATTGGTCTAGCAAAGGTTTTGTATACCCTAGTTTGCAGTACAATATTACCGGAGAAAAAGCTTTGCAAGATTAAGTTAACAACTCTTAATGTCTTTTTGGTGATATTGTTACAGTGAGCTCTGGCATTTAGATCATTTGAGATGAGTACGCCAAGGTCCTTAACAGAATGAGGGTCATCTACAAGGTCATATCCACCCAGCTTGTATTTGATGTTCTGATTTTTTTTTTTCCCAATGTGTAAGACAGAGCATGTGTTGGTTGATATTTGGAATTGCCAATTGTTTGACCATTCTGACACATAGCCAAGGTCTCTTTGTAGGGTAGCAGCATTGTCAGTGGTGTTGAATAGTTTTACATCATCAGGGAAGAGAACGCAGTTGCTTATCCCTTCCTAAACAGGGGAAGAAAAGGTGGGGGGAGCTTTGCTTCAATAGTGTTGGCATCATCCTTGTGAACGAAGTTTCCCACTTTTCAAAACTTTGTGAAGCAACCTTAATGCTTTTTGAGCCTGATATGTTACGGAAATGTGCCAAGCTCAAGGAAAGAATGGGGACATCTCAGACTGGAGAAAGGAGAAGGTGTAAAAAGATTTTGCTAGTATGAGCATTGATCTTCAACGTGTCATTTAAAAAAGAAAAAAAGAAAGAAAAGCAAGTGTGAATTGTCTAATGCAAAGATTCCCTTAAGACCCTGTATCTTAACAGCTGGCAAATGCACAAGTCCATTTTCTCCGATTGTCAAATTCACTTAAAGCAAGCTTACTTCTGCCCCCTTTCACTTACTAAAACAGATTTGCAAGCCCCTCGGTCTGAAATTGCTATTGCCAGATTACTGCTCAACATGTCCTACAAAAATGGCTATATAGCAGGAGTGAAATGCCACCAGTTCGCACCAGTCTGGGCGAACCAGTATTAAAAACTACCAGTTCGGGCAAACTGGTAGTAAAAAAAAGCTACCAGTTCAGGTGAACTGATAGTTAGAAAAAGCTACCGGTTCATGCAGTGAACTGGTGGCAATCCAGGGACGATTTCACCACTGCTAATAGGTAGAGCTACTCCAAAGGACATATGGAAAACATAAGTTAAGACTAAAGATGGAGGCTACTTTAAATAGGGTTTGTCAGATTGGCATCTCCTTATCTTTATTTCCAGGGAAAAGAGGGATGAAAATGCATATTTTTTTTTTTTAGAAATGGATATTTAATAGACGTGTAGGTAAGAAGTGGTCTAATTGTTTTTAATGAGTTCTAATTTCTCCTTCTTCTCCTCTTCCCATGATTCCTTAAAAGTGGTATTTTCAGAGGGGTAACATGGTTAGGATAATCTATTGCCAGATTACTGCTCAACATGTCCTACAAAAATGGCTATATAGCAGGGGTGAAATGCTACCGGTTCGCACCAGTCTGGGTGAACTGGTAATGATAAAAACTACCAGTTCGGGAAAACTGGTAGTAAAAAAAAAGCTACCAATTCAGGTGAACCAATAGTTAGAAAAAGCTACCAGTTCAAGCTGCTTAGAGGACCCTCAAAATGTCTTTCTTGGTTTCTGTACATAAGCCAAGGTCAGGAATTCTGTTAGTGGCACTGTTTCCATAAATTATATATGGATGTTTAGTCTACATACACACAGATATGCATGCATGATTGCACATGTTACACCTCCAAGGATCCCTGCAGGGTCTTCATCACCAATGAACTACCCATAGTGTATCAGGGAGGGGGATAATAAACTGTTCAAGAACAGTTTAGTTCTGGTTTTAAACTCTAAAGAGCAGCCGAGTTAATAAATTGTCTGAATTAGCTCTTTGTGTCCAACAGTATCCTCAGAGGGGACAAAGGGAGTCAGATCAATGAAAGCAGAGTTGTGGCAATTGAAATTACCTGGCTAGGTATTACCTGGCTAGGTGGCTCAGTGACTAAGACGCTGAACTTGTCGATCAGAAAGGTCGGCAATTTGGCGGTTCAAATCCCTAGTATAGGTCTCCTATACTAGGAGTATAGGAGTTGGAATAGATGACTTCCAAGGTCCTTCCAACTCTGTTACTGTTATAAATGCAAAGCCCACCTCCTTTCTAGGTGTTGCAATGTTGCATGCATGTCCCAAAAGGGTGCATTCTGTGATACAACAGCTTTTTATCTGTCTGTGAAAAGCAGTGAGATCCTTTAGATGCTGCTGTTTATGTCCTTCTGCTGGTATAGACGTTACTTATATTTCTTTGAAGAGTTTCGGCATTCATGTAAAGTATTAATGGTTATACTTCTACATAGGTGACACTATGCTTTAGTTGTATTAATCAGAGTTTCGTAACTTCTCCCGTCTTCTTAGTTTGTTTTCTTAAGTGTAGAAGTTGACTTACCTCAGTGATACATTATAAAAGACCATAGATAAAGATTCCCCTGCACATCGTGTTAGTCTTTTTCCAGCTCTAGGAGGCGGTGCTCATCTCCGTTTCAAAGCCGACGAACCAGCACTGTCCGAAGACATCTCTGTGGTCATGTGGCCAGCATGACTAAATACCAAAGGTTCACAGAACACTGTTACCTTCCCACCAAAGGTGGTCCCTATTTTTCTACTTGCAATTTTTACGTGCTTTCGAACTGCTAGGTTGGCAGAAGCTGGGACAAGTAACAAGAGCTCACCCCGTTACACAGCACTAGGGATTCGAACTGCTGAACTGCCGACCTTTTGATCGACAAGCTCAACATCTTAGCCACTGAACCACCTCATCCCTATAAAAGACCATAGCTGAGTTTTAATTTAAAAAAAATCAGGGTTAATCATCAGAACGATGGTCAATTATTTACCTGATAGAAAGCCTAACTCTCTATTATTTACCTGATAGATTCAATAACTCAGAATATTTGTTGTAGAATAAGGAATGGGGAAGGATCGCTTTCCCCATATTAAAAGTTCTTTCACATGCTTGTGCTTGGTTTCTCGAGAGTTTAGATTTTTTTTCTTCCCAAAATGCCTGACAGGAAAGGCGTTTTCTTAATCAAATATTTAATGACTTTGTATCTCGCTGGGTAGCACTGAAAAATAGTAATCATTTTGCCGCAGATCCTTATCTTTCTTAAGGTTCTTCAGGCAATCAAACATTCAAGCAAAATCAGGATATCTCATTTAGAGGTCACAACTCAATTTGTTTTATAGCAAATGCAGATAGACACACACGGCTCTATAGAAGGATGGTGGCTAAGAATAAAAAAAAACCTCACATGTTCCCTGTAATCTTTAGTAATGGCCATCACCCAAAATGCTTATGTAGGACCCTATCAGCGGGTTCTAACCACTACCAAATTACACGTCGTAATTGTCATTTTCTGTACATTTGTGAATTGCAAATGAAACCTGGCATAAGAAGACTACAGGAAAAACTGGAAATTAGCACACAAACTAGGAGTGAAATGCTACCGGTTCGGACCAGTTTGGCCGAACCGGTAGCAATGGCAGCGGGGGTTTCAGAGAACCGGTAGCGACGGCAGTGTGAGGCTCCGCCCACCCTCCTGGTCATCGTTACTTCCTGGTTTTAACCAGGAAGTAACCTGTTTTTTACCCTCTGGGTATGCGCAGGAGAATTTGTGCATGCGCAGAGGGTCCGCGCCGTGAGTGCGCGCGCTGGGCGAGTGCACTTCTGAATCGGTAGGGAAGGTAAGTAGATTTCACCCCTGACACAAATGTGTAGTTCATGCTTGGAGCAATCCAGCTGGAAGATAAAGGCTGCTCTCACACCCTTGCCCACAATAATACAACCTGAGAAAAAGCCTAAAATAGGATGGAAGATTATCTTTATGAATTCATTCATTCCCTTCAGTGGTGGGATTCAAAACTTTTTACTACCGGTTCTGTGGGTGTGGCATTGCTTGGTGGGCTTGGCAGGGGAAGGATACTGTCAAATCTCCATTCTCACCCCACTCCAGGGGAAGGATACTGTAAAATCTCCATTCCCACCCCACTCCAGGGGAAGGTTACTGCAAAATCCCAATTTCCTCCCGATCAGCTGGGATTTGGGAGGCAGAGAATAGATGGGGGTGGGGCCAGTCAGAATTTTTACTACCGGTTCTCCGAACTACTCAAAATTTCTGCTATCGGTTCTCCAGAACTGGTCAGAACCTGCTGAATATCACCTCTGATTCACTTCCCAGAAGCCCGAGAGAGAGAGAGGAGGATGTACTGCCAGCATGTACTCCAGCATGTCTCCAAGGAAATGAGTACGTAATTCTACCAGCCACATGATAGGTTTTTATTAAGTTTTAAGCTGACTTGAGAAGTACATCCTTGAAAAGGAATGTATGAATTGGCCTACATCGCATGCATGATAAGTAGTAAGTAGAAAGGGGTATATGTATCTCAGGGTTGAACTGTGGCACACTCTGAGCTTGATGGCTTGCTTGCAAATGCTTCCTTACCCAACTAGGTAACCACCATCGGTGCCCAACTAGGGAACATCAACATCTTTGATGATGTTACCAAGTTGGGTAACGAAACATCTGCAAGCAAACCAGCAAGCTCAGTGAGCATTGAAGACTTCACTAAATCTTGCCTTGTTTTGTTGTTGTTGATTCAGCAGTGCTGTTTAGCCTTTGAAACTGCAGCCTGTTAAGAAGTCTGTGGTCTTTAATCTGGGAATTTGGGCTGCCTGCTTCGAAATATTCCCTAGATGCTTGCATTTGATTCCATTACTAATTTACCACAATATGCTGTGTGTGTGTGAGAGAGAGAGAGTGTGTATGGATGTGTGTAATACATCTGCTTTCCAGTTAGCACTCCATATGGTCTGCAAAATGTCTTATCACTTGGACTTTTGTTGTTTCTAAATAAGAGATGAGTGTGTCACAGGATAGCCACTGCCTCTTGAGAGGAACTGGGGACTGGGTTTAAAAATACAGTTTGACAATAGAGATTTGAAATAAATTTCAGCATCAAAAGTAAAGCTCCTCTTTTGGAGTTATATCTGTAGCCTTGGCAAAACAATGTTAACATGTTTGAGATCCATATTTCCCTGTCGCAAGTACCTTTTGCAAAATGTCTTCTTAGAACAAAGAATTGTAAACCCAAATGAATGATTTTAAGATGTCCGGTCTTTCCCTGTTTTGGGGTTGATCTGGAGATTAAAGACATAAAAACAAAACTTCCTTGATGGATAAAATTGTAAAACCATAATTACGAAATGCTGCAATCCATATTACTACGATGATTTTACTTTGTGGGAATTTAAGAATTATGAATAGAGATTTAAGGACCTAGGAACTGGAAGACTACGCATCACAAGGGAGCACATTTGCTCAGCCTTTTAATATTTTGAGACTCGTGATTCAATAAGAACCCACAGGGCAGATTAAAGTAAGCCATGAAAAGTTCAATGTATCATGCTATCCGAAAATCCTCTTGTGTGAAAAAAAACTACCTACTGATTTTTTTTGTCTGTACAAGAAACTGGTTTGGTTGTTTCTTTAGACCATGGTTGAATTTTTTTTTTTTTTAATTTATTTATTTATTTATTTATTTATTTATTTATTTATTTATTTATTAAAATTTATATGCCGCTTTTCTCCCATAGGACTCGGGGCGGCTCACACAATAAAAACCACAACAATAAAATACTAAAAACCAATCCAAATTTAAAATCCCCAAAGTTAAAAGCTTCATAGTCGGTCAGGGAATTTGCGGAAAAAGCCATGTCTTCAGGCCAGCACAGAAAATGCGGAGATTGGGAACCGTCCGGAGTTCAGTGGGTAACCCATTCCAGAGGGTCAGTGCAGCCACAGAGAACGCCCTCATCCTTGGGGTCGCCAGCCAACATTGTCTGGCCGACGGCACCCGGAGGAGGGCAGCTCTATGAGAACGCACTGGGCGGTGGGAGGCTGGTAGAAGGTGGTCCTGCAAGTACCTCGGGCCCATGCCATGAAGGGCTTTATAGGTAAGTACCAGCACCTTGAAGTGGATCTGGAAGGCCACTGGCAGCCAGTGCAACTTGCGCAGGAGAGGTGTTGCACGGGAGTAACGGGAAGCTCCTGTAACAACCCGCATGGCTGCATTCTGGACCAGATGGAGCCTCCGGGTGCACCCCCAAGGGCAGCCCCATGTAGAGGGCATTGCAGTAATCCAGCCGAGAGATGGTGAGAGCTTGAGTGACTGTGCGGAGGGCATCCCTGTCTAGGAAAGGCCGCAACTGGTGCACTAGGTGAACCTGCGCAAAAGCCCCCCTTGTTTTAGTTGGCTTTCTTTTCTTGAGAGTGGCTTTAAAATGTATACAAAATGCAAAAGCATTTAAAAATGCATGGACAAGCTTAAAAAACCCAGCAGTATTAGCTAACTGAGGTTTTGAAATGGAATATCCAGGTCATCATGTAAAGAGATGAAGTAAAGAGATGTATACATAGATGTACTTTCAATTTTTTTAAAATAATAATAATAATAATAATAATGTGTGCTGTGAAAGCTAAACCAATGGGCTTAAAGTAATGTGAAATTTCTTTGTTTTTCTTGCCCTCTTCCCCATGCCTGCAGAAGAGTTATGTAAGTGCAGCTGTCTTTAAATGGTTTTTATGCTTTCCTTTATAAAAGATTTAACCACTATTAGAATGTAGACATGATTATCCTTTTGTAAAGAAAAAAAAAATAGGTAATTGCCACTTGGATGACGCAAACAAGCCAAAATGTAATATAGGAATATAAAATGGCAATGATGCCCCCGAATCAATGGAAATCTAGGGTCTGTCTGTATATATTAAAGTTTAATGTGTGCATCACAGATAGATATATTAAAAACCAAACAAAACCGAATC
The DNA here is from genome assembly GCF_059756535.1 of Pantherophis guttatus. NCBI lineage: Eukaryota > Metazoa > Chordata > Lepidosauria > Squamata > Colubridae > Pantherophis > Pantherophis guttatus. The sequence continues at coordinate 18,235,628 of NC_142074.1, read as the reverse complement.
TCTGCTTCCTGACATGTTTGTAGAGTGAGATACAAGATCTATATTGATCAACAGATCTATCTATCTAAATATATAGATACATATCCACAGGTTATGCTTTACACTGATGGCTTGAGTAATTTATTTATTTATTTATTTGTTTGTTTGTTTGTTTGTTTGTTTGTTTGTTTATTGGTTCGATTTATATGCCGCCCTTCTCCGGAGACTCAGGGTAGCTTACAGTGCATTAAGCAATAGCCTTCATACTTTTGTATATACCTGCTTAGTAGGGCTTTCGGGGGGCCCCTAAGCGGTGTTCTTTTTTATACAAAGTCAGCTTATTGCCCCCACAATCCGGGTCCTCATTTTATCTACCTCGAAAGGATGGAAGGCTGAGTCAACCTTGAGCCTGGTGAGATTTGAACTTGCAGTGATTGCAGGCAGCTGGTGCTATTTAACAGCACTTTAGTCTGCTGCGCCACCAAGGCTCTTATGAATAAACAATAATAGTGATAGCATAACATGTCCTATCTCCCACAAGCTAAAACCTATTCTCCAAAGCACCTGAAGAAGAAGTGGGTTTCAGCAGGTTCTGACCAGTTCTGGAGAACTGGTAGCGGAAATTTTGAGTAGTTCGGAGAACCGGTAAATACCACCTCTGACTAGCCCCACCCCAATCTACAGGTGGCTATTGAGGAGGTTGGGGAGGAACATGGGTCAGTCCTGGAGTCTGGGGAAGGCTCGGACGAGGGCTCTGAGTCAGAGGCAGAGAGGGGGCTATGGGCATCTGGTAGTTCTTTGCTGCCTCTGGAGCCTCCGGAGTCTGACATCAATGAGGCAGAAGAACAGTGTCAGCCTGTTTTCAGTGTGCGCATGCGCAGAACTGCCAGAAGACTAGAAAAATTAAGAAAACAGGATCGACTTGGGAGTAAGGCTTGGAGATGATTGATATAGACATAAAAGAGGAGTGAACAGGACGTGAGCTTTTGCAGGAAGCAATTAGTTCATCTGGTCGGTTAAAGCTTTGGAAAGTTCTGTTTGACTCTGTGCTAAGTTTGGCCTTGCCCCGCGTGTGGCAATTAGTTCTCTGGCAGCATTCCAAGGGAGATAAGGTGGGTGTTTATAAGCATTCCCCTGAATGACTGTTTTAGAAGCCTTTCGGACTGGGAATGACAATAATTCACAACCGTGTGAACAAAAGAGGTTTGCTGGGACTAAGATTGTGCTGTAAGCTTTCTAAGGAAGCCTAGGTCAGAACAATTTGTCTGAAATTGTACAGGATTCCTGCTTTGAGCAGAGGGCTGGACTAGAAGACCTCCAAGGTCTTCTTCCAACTCTGTCATTCTGTTATTTGTGTGAATCTAAGTAGGTTATCCAGAAGGTTAAAACATTGATTTGGGGAAGGATTTGAAAATAGAAGGTGGACAAGTGCTTGTGGAAAAAAAAATGTTCAGGACTTGAGACATCTTTTATTTTTCATATAGAGGTCTTCTTCTGCATCAAAGGAAATGAATCCAAAGGTTCTTCATCCTGAAAATCAGAATTTTAAGGCAATTTAGCTTTCTTTTGCTAGATTTGCCACCTTTTTGACTCCTTATTTAGGAGGCCTCTCTTCCTTAGGGGGTAAAACATCACAAAAATGCAATGAGGACGTTAGCATTTACATTGAAGAGCCCAGAACTGGAGATTTAAATGTAACAAGATATAGAAATATTTATGCATATATGAATGGTATTAGGCTGCCATTTTGATGGTTCCCCCACGGTTTCCAATCTCCTAAAGATAGATAGGCAGTAAAACTGGATTAAAACATCGACCAGTAGAAACAGCGAATGAAAATAACCATTAATTTGCAACCCATACAATAATGGAAAGTAAAAACTGACACAAATGGTTTCTGCTGGGAAATGAGTCCTCTGTGCTCTACAAGATGAGAAATAAGAATAAATACTAGTTCTGTCTTAACACACACACACACACACACAAAGAAACACACACACACACGGGGGGGGGAGGGAAAGAGAGAGATCTACTGTAATTCTGAGCTTATGTAGAAGTCCTGGAATTCAATAAATGGAAGTTTCTCTCATTGCCTTTGAGAATCTTAATCCTTTCAGTCAACTGACAAACTGTGGATAGATTTTTTTTTTTTAAAAAAAATATGATGGAATTATCTGGCCTATTTCACTTAATGCTTCTTTAGGCAATCATTGTGTAGTTCGTTTTAAATTGAACTAAAAATCTCCTATAAAAACGGGGCTTTAGATAGAGAAAGGTATGTGACTGAGGAGGAACTTGTGAACTATTAAGAATCTCTCCTTGGGTTTCCTCACAAGTTCCACACTGATATATTTTCAAAACTGTAGAAGTAGATTCTTCATTTTGCCGTTTGGTCCATTCCAAGTGACTGAGGCCACCATACATGGAAAGGATAGTCTCTATCTGGCATTCCTGACAGTTAAAACAATTAACCAGTGTAACCATTTGCTTCCAGAAGTTGTGGGTGCTCCAGCATGGAGGTTGTTAAAAAGAGACTGGATAACTATTTGTCTGAAATGGTATAGGCCCTAGGGTTTCCTATCTGAACAGTGGGTTGGACTAGAAGACCTCCAAAGTCCCTTCCAACTCTGTTATCCTGTTATCTGAAAATTGTAGAGGATATTTAAATTTCTGTAACCAGGTTTGGTACATTTACTATTAATCTACAATACTATTCCCATAACAGAATAATAGAACAGAGTTGGAAGGGACCTTGGAGGTCTTCTAGTCCAACCCCCTGCTTAAGCAGGAAACCCTACACGACTTCAGACAAATGATTATCCAACATCTTCTTAAAAACTTCCAGTGTTGGAGCATTCACAACTTCTGGAGGCAAGTTGTTCCACTGATTGATTGTTCTAACTGTCAGGAAATTTCTCCTTAGTTCTAAGTTGCTTCTCTCCTTGATGAGTTTCCACCCATTGCTTCTTGTCCCGCCTTCAAGTGCTTTGGAGAATAGCTTGACTGCCTCTTCTTTGTGGCAGCCCCTGAGATATTGGAAGACTGCTATCATGTCTCCCCTAGTCCTTCTTTTCATTAAACTAGACATATCCAGTTCCTGCAACCGTTCTTCATATGTTTTAGCCTCCAGTCCCCTAATCATCTTTGTTGCTGTTCTCTGCACTTGTTCTAGAGTCTCCACATCTTTTTTTACATCGTGGCAACCAAAACTGAATGCAGTATTCATTATATCTGAATGCAGATATAACTATATCTGGCTTCTTCTGATAACTTCTACAGGCCACAATCTTTGAATATGTGTCAGGTGCAAATAACCAGACTCACATGATAAGAGTTCAAACTAGCTACTTTATTGTTCTGGGCCAATTTTACAGGAAATTTCAGACTGGCAGGGAAAAACTAAATAAGATTCAACTGCATTCAAGGATGGGTTAGAATGTGCCCTATTGTGTCTACTTAAGGATTCCAGACTGCTTCCCTGCTTGATCCCTCCACTCAACCAGGACAGTCTCTCTCCAACAATATGCTTCCCTCTCCATGCTATTGTATGTGCAGAATCACACACACACACACATTCTTAAAAGCTCCTTTTCAAAGCCTTTATTTTATTTTATTTTTTTCGTCGTCAACAGTTGAGCATCTTGCAGCAAGTTTATTTGCAGAGATGAAAATTTGAAATATTTGGCTACGCCTCGAACCTCCTGAGGCTCTGGATGAAGCCTGTGGTGGAAATTAGGCTCGCTGATTTTGCCAGCGCACTCCGAGGCTTAGGATATGTGATTGATAAACAGTATGGACTGCAATCCATCTGTAATGTATTTCAGCCCCAAATAAAATGATGGTCATGTCAGAAGTCATTTGACAAGTTTTCCAGATCACACACATGGAGACTTTCATATGTAGATGACACTGTTTTCACAGAAAACTGCTCTACCCAACTGGGTTCTCCAAATTTCCCAATTTTTTTGCTTTGCTTTCCCTGCAAAGTAAGGGAATGATTTTCCTGTTCCAGGCTCACAATGCCTTAGGATGTTGCAGGAACCAATCTGGGCCAATCACCGGGACCAGAGCTTTAATATTCTGAGATTTCAAACTTGTGCTGGAGCCCATCCTCGGGGAACTTCTCTCTCACCAGAATGTGTGCTTTGGCCTATTCTATGCATAATATTTTTGAGGGACACAGTGGCTAAGACACTGAGCTTGTCAATCGAAAGGTCGACTGTTCAGCAGTTCGAATCCCTAGTGCCAGGTAATGGGGTGAGCTCCCATTACTTGTCCCAGCTTCTGCCAATTTAGCAGCTTGAAAGCACGTAAAAAATGCAACTAGAAAAATAGGGATCACCTTTGGTGGGACGGTAACAGCATTCCATGCACCTTTGGCATTTAGTCATGCCGGCCACCTGACCACGGAGATCTTTTCGGAAAGCGCTGGCTCTTTGGCTTTGAAACGGAGATGAGCACCACCCCCTAGAGTCAGGAACGACTAGCACATATGTGCAAACCTTTACTTATGCATAGTATCTATGTGGTGCCTGGTTGTGTGTGGATTTTTAGTTGTTGATTGGAATGTTGATGGCTTGCTATTACGTTGTTGGCTGCTTTAGGGTTGTCAAGATTCCTCTCACAGTTACTGCTATTGAGCCAAATTTTCACCTAATTGGTACCTATACATTTGTTTTTTTCTTGCCTAAGTGTACAACTTTACTTTTCTCTATAATGGAACTTTATTTTGTTGGATAGGGCTTGGTGTTCAAGTCTGTCGAGATCCATCTGGATCTTGAGCCCATCAGTGGGGTGTTGAATATTCCTGCCATTTTAGTGTCATCTGCAAATTTGATGAGTTCCCCTTCTATTCCCTCATCTAAATCATTTATGAAGATATTGAAGAGTACTGGGCCTCGGACACAACCTTGTGGTACCCCACTGCTTATTCCCCTCCATGTAGATGTAGTACCATTAAGGACTATACGTTGAGTATGGTTTGTCAGCCTGTTACAAATCCATCTGGTGGTGATGCTGTCTATTCCACATTTTTTTTTATTAGTTTACCAAGAAATAGATTTCTGTCTATAGGTGAGGAATAGTAACACAAACTGCTTGGAAGAAATTCAGTGTGTTGGGTTTTTTTAATTTTTGGAACCTGACAATGCCAAACACTGAAGAGCAACTGCTGTTCAAAATGTATGACCAGTTGCTGAAATGGAGCTGACTATGATGAACCTTCCTTTAGTTGAGAATGGAAATTTGATTTGGCCTTTTAACGTTTTTTTTTTCATGACTAAAACACTCAGCAATCTGTTTAAGTATAGTAAAACGGGTGCTTATTAGCGTTGCAATCAGCAGGAGATGTTGTAGGGTGACTTGAATTATACATCAAGAGGGACTGCATATTTTTGCACCTGTGGTGGAATGTTATTAAAATTAATATTGCTCACCATGCAAACATCTCCATCCATTATTATGGCACATCATGCTTCTGTCTGCATTGTCTTTTTGTTCTGACTTTACAACACAATTTGACCTTCAGAACAAGCTTTTTTTTTTTTCCCCTGCCTGATCGGGATTGGGAAAAGAGAAAAAATGAAAAATGAAAAGAAACATATTTTTTGAGAGTGGTTTCATCATAAATAAGTCTGGAATTTCAGGAAGACCAGTTCAAGGCTCGTTGGGACGTTGTCTGTATGAGTAGACAGTTTTTCCAAACAATACATATTCATACCCTCCTGTATAACGTCCTTATACCAAAAAAGATTCTCCTGCTAAATATTTTCTTTCAGCAGAAGTTGTCCGCTTACAGAAGCAGGTCTGTAGGAAAGATGAGGTTGAAATGGTTGTTTGCAGCTGGAGTGCCCACAATCTTTGAGATTTTTGTTGCATTTGTAAAAATTGTGTGCGTGATTGATTCGATGACACGTTGTCAGACTGTGGAAGCCATCTTTTACATTTGGGCCTTCAGGCCTACCACGTTTTTCTACTGTGGGAAAATAGGAGGGGGGATTGCATAAAGTATGGGTGTGATATGTAGTCAAAATAACATTCTTTTCTCAGAGAGTCAAGGCCACCTTGCCCTGCAGCTGCGATGAGGTGTCTGGTAGATATCTCCAGTTTTGGATGGTGCCTGATTGGATCATATGATGGACATGTGGGTGCTGGGCAGGGACTTGAACTTTCTTTTGGGTGGGGAAAACCTGGAAGCTTTCAGATTCGGGTTTTCCCAGATGTGCCAATAGGACATCTCTAATAAAATGGAACTTTGAGGAAACTCGAGCCTCGGAGTCTTCTTTCGTTAGGGGTGTAGCAGAATCCATTTGAAGATCCATTGTTGAATTGTGCTTCCTTTTTCTGTAGCAGAAATAACACTCTTCCCACCCATCCATTTTATCCATCGTCATTTCTGCTAATCTGATGACTGTCTCTGTAACTTACTTTCTGGCTCTAATAGGGCCAATCTGCTTACTTTTTCGGCGTGCGATTAATTTATAAAATAGTGTTTGTCTTCAGGCACCGGGACTAGATCTTTGACAACTGAATTAATTTAGTGATGTGTGTGCACTTCATCTTCCATAGAATGAGCCTCCCTGTCTTTTCATTTATTTTGATGACCTTTTCAAAAATCAAGGCAGAGAAGAAGAAAAAATTGTCCACGTGCACACAATTCCTACGTTTTGGCCTAGATCAAAACTGTAGCAGAAATAACCAGGAAATCTGCATTACGGGCAGTGCTGCCAGCAAGACGGAGCAAGTCAGACATTCGTGCATTCTCCTTATAAATGTGTATAGAACAACTGATGTAGCAATAAATTGCTAATTCTTCATGAAAACAAACTAGGGTGATGTATTAATAAAAAAAAAATTAAAAATAATGTGAGTAAGTACAGTCCTAAAATGAAGTTAAATCGTGCTTCTCGTTCTTCCCCTTGGATATTTGTTTTTACGCGATAAATCTAGCACGTTAGCAAATAAAAGCAAAGACTTTTTTACCGAGTTTAGCCTGCCATGTTCTTATATGCTTGGCACCCATATAAAATCACATTATTCATAAGCAGAGCATTTATGCGGTATAGGAAGCAGGTGTTATGCCTTTTGCTGACATTTCTATTATGTGCTGCATGAACATTGCTTCTGCCATCGTTAATCCTCCTGTAGTTTAGGGTTATGATATAGAATTAGCATACTGTCTTAAGAGTTGTCTGCCTCGAGAGTTAGATGGCATTTAAAGTGGGTGACAGGAGGCCATATATTGTGCAAGCTCCATTTATTATCCTACACGCGTGCACACACACACACACACACACACACACTATTCCAGCACTAAGTCAGTATTCCTCCAATCACATTCTCCAGTTTATGTAGCATCAGTGATAGTATTCAGTTGGTTCTATTCGGTTCGGGCGAATTGATAGCGGCGGCTGTGGGAGGTTCCGCTCACCCGCCTGGATGTCACCATGTCCAGTTTTTGACACTCTGCACATGTGCATGCTCATATTTGCAATAGTAAGTGAATACCACCCAGTGGTAAAATCCAATTGTTTTTTTACTACCGGTTCTGTGGGCGTGGCTTGGTGGGCGTGGTGTGGCTTGGTGGGCATGGCAGGGGAAGGATACTGCAAAATCTCCATTCCCATCCCACTTCAGGGGAAGGATATTGCAAAATCTCCATTCCCACCCCACTCTGGGACCAGGCAGATGTGGTATTTGCCGGTTCTCCGAACTACTCAAAATTTCTGCTACCGGTTCTCCAGAACCTGTCAGAATCTGCTGGATTTCACCCCTGATACCTCCCCTGTGTAGCATGTGAAGGGAAGCTTGTGACTATCCTTACAAAGACCCAAATATTGACTTGTTCGTAAAGCATCACTTGCCTTTCTGTTCCTCCCCATTGTGGATTCTTCTTTTGAGATATTCCAACACCATGAAAAAGGGAGGGGGGGAGGAGAAGATTTCTGTTCTACAAACTGTTCTGATAATCCTTCAGAATTCATATCTGGAATAACTTTCTCCCATACGGACTACAGAGTATTCTCTGTGGCAGCCGCCCAACTCCTGGAATAATTAGTACCTTGAATTATGTATGCCATGTTGTGACAGCGCTTTTAAATGTTATAATTTTAGTTTAGCACTGTAAGCATTATTTAAGTTTTCATTTGCAACTTCTTTTGAACATTTAATTCTTTCTGCCGGCTAGAGTACAACTGCTTTCAGGGTAGCTGGATAAAATAATAATAATAATAATAATAATAATAATAATAATAATAATAATAATAATAATAATAATAATAATAATAATAATAATAATAATGTACCGATTTGTTTTTCGTTATAGAGGGAAATTGTTTTTTGCAAATACATTGGCTAGATTGGGCAAAACATTTCAAATCTGAAACTTTTGAACATTAAACTCCAAGCACATCAAGCACTGGTTCAAGAGCAGACCAATTGGTCAGACTTTGCAGGATGGGTTCCTCTGCTGATCTGATCATTTTGATTCAAAACGTTCCCATTTTATTTATTTATTTATTTATTATTTGGACTTATATGCCGCCCTATCTCCAAAAGGACTCAGGGCGGCTCACAATAATAAAACACACAAAGTTCAATTTTTTTTAAAAAAAAAATACCCAATAAAACTATAAAAACCATTAAAATCCCCTCTAAAACCACTTCAGTCCAAGCCGGCCAGCTGGACTAGCCATGTTTTAAGGCCACGGCGGAAAGAGCGAAAGTCAGGGGCCACCCGGAGCCCCAGGGGGAGCTGATTCCACAGGGTAGGTGCGCCCACAGAGAAGGCCCGCTCCCTAGGGGTCACCAACCGACATTGTCTGGCCGACGGCACCCCAAGGAGGCCCTCCCTGTGGGAACGCACCGGGCGATGGGGAGCTGTCGCTGGCCACAGATGGTTCATTTTATACTATAAATAGGCCTTTTCAGCTTGAGTTGGGTCTGTTCCAGACTTAGAATCCTTCAAGAATATTCAAGGCAGCTGTCTTTCCAAGCTCAGAAAAAAAGTGGGAAATGTTTTGAGATTGAAAAATTTAATCTGCTAATAATGGATCGTATATGTAACAGTAATAGTAAAGTTGGAAGGGACCTTGTAGGTCATCTAGTCCAACCCCCTGTTCACGCAGGAGACCCGTACTACGGATTTGAACCACTGAACTGCCAACCTTTCTGATTGACAGGCTCAGTGTCTATCTGTCCTCACTGTTTAACAACTCAAAACAGAAAAGAATAACCGAGTTGGAAGACCATGGAGGTCTTCTAATCTAAGCCCCTGCTCTATAAAACCCTATACCAAATGATTGTCCAATCTCTTCTTAAAAACTCCAGTGTTGGAGCACCCACAACTTCTGGAGCCAAGCTGATTAATTGTTCTAACCATGAGAAAATTTCGAACAAAATTTCGAACAATGCTTCTCTCCTTGAAAACTTTCCATCTATTGCTTCTTGTTTTGCCTTCAAGTGCTTTGGAGAATAGCTTGACCCCCTCTTCTTTGTGGCAGCCCCTCAAATATTGCAACACTGCTATCATGTCACCCCTAGTCCTTCTTTTCATCAAACTAGACATACCCAGTTCCAACAACCGTTCTTTGTATGTTTAGTCTGTATTCCCCTAATCATCTTTATTGCTCTTCACTGCACTCTTTCCAAAGTCTCAACATCTTTTTTGGAATGGGGTGACCAAAGTTTTTATGTATGTATGTATGTATGTATGTATGTATGTATGTATGTATGTATGTATAATTTTGAGAATACATGGACTAATCCATGCAGCTTTCTTAGGTAGTTTCAAAACATATTTGCCATTGCCTTCTTTCTAGGCTGAGCGAGAGGGACTGACTCAAAAACACCAGATGGCTTTCATACCGAACGTAGGACTAAAATTCATGTTGCTCCCACTCCTAATCCAGTACCTTCATCAACAGCCCAAACAGACTCTCATAAGCAAGTTCTTAAATATCTGGAGAGTTAAGATTTATTTTCCTAATTAAAATTAAAATTGAAATTAAAAGACGCTTGCTCCTGGGGAGGAAAGCTATGGCAAATCTAGATAGTTTACTAAAAAGCTGGGACAACAGCCTGCCAACAAAAGTGCATATAGTCAAGGCGATGGTTTTCCCAGTTGCAAAGTATGGCTGTGAAAGTTGGACCATAAGGAAGGCTGAGTGCCAAAGAATGGAGGCCTTTGAACTCCGATGCTGGAGAAGACTCCTACGAGTCCCTTGGACTGCAAGGCAATCAAACCTGTAGGTCCTAGAGGAGATCAACCCTGACTGCTCTTTAGAAGGCCAGATCCTGAAGGTGAAACTCAAATACTTTGGCCGCCTAATGAGAAGGAAAGACTCACTGGAGACGAACCTAATGCTGGGAACGATTGAGGGCAAAAGAAGAAGGGGATGACAGAGAATGAGGTGGCTGGCTGGAGTTACCGAAGCAGTCGACGTGACCTTAAATGATCTCCAGGGGATGGTAGAGGATGGGAAGGCCTGGAGGAACGTTGTCCATGGGGTCACGATGGGTCGGACACAACTTCACAACTAACAACAATAATAACTCCAAGAAAAATGCAAAAGAAAACATCCGAGAAATTAGATGGAAAAGCAGAGTCCTGTTTCACAGGGGAAGAATGTTTCTGAGATCCTGCAAGATAGATTTCAACACAGCATTTGTTTTCTTTTAACTGGCTGGCAAGTTCCTCCAAGACAGAAAATCTAAATCTTAAGAGAGTTAGACAGTTCCTTCCTTTCTCTTCTTTTGCCTTTGCTTTAAGCCTTCAGGCTTTGATACTGGCTACTCAGGAGGTCAGGGGAGGTCAGTGGATTCGACTGGAAGAAGAACCCCTGTTGTTTAAGGGAATAGTTTCTTGTAAAAGGGTCTCTCTCTCTTGATTCCGATCATTATATCAGAAGGCTCGGCTGGAGAGATGGTTGTAGAATAATATCCTGGATGAGTGAACTTTCTTTCCCCATGCTTGGTCTTGACCCTAGAGTGGTTTTCAGGACCAAAGGATGGAATAAGAGGTGAATGATGAACATGTGTTTCGACAACCAGCTGTTCCAGCTGAAATATTACCTATCTAGCTCACAAACTAGAAGATTTTGCTAGATTTTTGTGACATTGCCATCTATAAGGTAAAACCGTAAAATCAAATGCAGAATGAATTTTAGAAAGCACATAGTAATCAACAAATTGCTCACTTTGATAAGGTAAAGGTTCTCCTCACACATATGTGCTAGTTGTTCCTGACTCTAAGGGGCGGTGCTCATCTTCGTTTCAAAGCTGAAGAGCCAGCGCTGTCCAAAAACGTCTCCATGGTCATGTGGCCGGCATGACTCAATGCCAAAGGCGCATGGAATGCTGTTACCTTCCCACCAAAGGTGATCCCTATTTTTCTACTTGCATTTTTTATGTGCTTTTGAACTTCTAGGTTGGCAGAAGCTGGGACAAGTCACGGGAGCTCACCCCATTACACTAGGGATTCGAACCGCTGAACTACCGACCTTTCGATCAACAAGCTCAGCGTCTTAGCCACTGAGCCACCACATCCCTTACTCACTTTGCTAGCGAGGCCTTCAAGAAAAAAGACACAGCCAGGATCTGAGCATGAACGTCAAAAAGTTGGCCTTCACTGGCTGCCCATCATGTCTTCCGTGGAAAGATATTCCCAATCCGGCATACCAGATCAAAGGAATACCTCTCTTCATCTCTGGCTTTAAAAAAATAAAATAAAATGAACTGGCTTAAGAGAATATTTCTCCATTTTTTACACTTGCAATTTTTGCTAGCTGAGTCTTCTTCAAAAGCAGAGTCAAGCAGCCAAGATTGGTGTGACATTCCAAAGATTTCACAGGAAAAAAAAATATTTCAAAAAAAAAAAAGAATAGATACAGGACGGTCTTTGATTTCAGACAACCGCAGCATGGTGATTCGGGATCATGGCTGCGGTGAATTGATTACCCTATTAGAAAGCCATTTTGCATGATTTTGTTGTGGTCCGCTGGTGGCCAGCAGAGCTGGCAGCAGAGTAAGACAGTGAGGAGGTTGGGGAGGAACATGGGCCAGTCCTGGGGGCTGGGGGAAGCTCGGATGAGGACTGTGTGTAGGAGGCAGAGAGGGAGCTAGACAGCAGCAAGGCAGGGGAACAGCTGGAGCCCGTTCCAAGTGTGCAGATGCACAGAGCTGCCAAAAGACAAGAACAACTCAGAAAGCAGGGTCAACTTGGGAGTAAAGCCACACCTTGAAGATGATTGGCCCCTCCCATAGGAAACAAATGAGGAGCGAATGGGGAGGGGGCTTTTGCAAGAAACAATTTGTTCGGTCGGTCATTTCAAGAGTGGAAAGTTCAGTTCGTGACTCTAAGAGACTCTGTGCACAGTTTTGCCTCACTCTGAGTTTGGAAACAAGTTACGTGGCAGCTTGCCAAACAAGATAAGGTGCGTTGATAAATATTCCTTTGAAAAACTGTTGGGACAAACCTTGCTGACTTTGAATGGAAGTAATTCACAGTCGTGTAAATAAAAGGTTTTGCTGGGACCAATTCCTGCTTCCTGCTTTTTTAGGGAGCCTAGCTTAGAACAGATTTAAACTTGAAGACTGATGGAACATACTCAACACATGCACGCAAACATTTGTTTGACTCTTGCCACAGAGTCCAGCCTAGAAAAGCTGACCGGAATCTCAAAACTTCAGTTGTTTTTCTGATTTTTTTTTTAACAATATGAACAAGTGTGTACTAAAATGCATAACTTACAATGCATTTAAGCAACAATAAATTTGGGTTTTCTCCTCACGTTTTTGGTTGTCCCCTCCAATGTTTTATGCCTCCCAAGCTGGTAGCATCCCTTTAGCATTCCGTTCTTTTGTATATTTATGATGTTAAGTTTCACGGTAAATGTGTTTTTAAGATCACGGTGCCGTATTCGTATCAATACAATCTCTTCTTCCTCCCTTTCTAAGACCCTTCACAGCATCGACACAAATCTTTCAAATTCACCATGAGATTATAAATGACATTTTCTACTCTCCCATCTGTAACTCCTGGATTATTTCATTACTATGGATTTGCCTGTTTAGTTCTTAATTAATTGATTGATTTTTATTTAATTTTGCTAAGCCTTTTTTTCTCTTCTGTATTTGAAAATTTGTACACGATTTTACATGCGCTTTTCTTCTAATATATCCCCTTTTTGGCAAACAGTTTCCCCCAATATGTGTAGTATAAGTATAAATTATAAGGAACGTTGGCCCTAAAATGCTGCCTTGGGGGACATCTCTGTTAACAGGTGCAGGATTTGATAAGGCGCTTCCTATTTTGACCACTTGTTGCCTGTTTGACAGGAACGCAGCTATCCAATTATGCAGGGATCCAGAAATACCACAGGATTTTAATTTTAGAAGTAGTTTGTCGGGTACCATTGTTTATTATTACCTTGTATTACTTTTTTACTTTTATTACCCTGTTTTCCCCAAAATAAGACATCCCCTGATAATAAATCCAATTGGACTTTTGAGTGCATGACAATAAGGCCAAACACTTATTTCAGGGTTCAAAAAACATATAAGTCAGGGTCTTATTTTCGGGGAAACACGGTACATTATTACCTTTTGCTCACTTTAAAAAAATAATAATAAAGTGCCTTACAAAATTATAGGAAAAGAGCAGATATAAAACGTATACGTTTTAAAAATCCTAATATATGTTTCTAACATATATTAGATGTTATGTTTATATATTATGTTTATATATTATAAACATATTGTTTATATGTTTATAAACATATAAACAATATATTGAAACATATCAATGGAGTGCTATCTGACCATGGAGCTGGGAAAATAATCTTTCTTTTAGCACGCCTGTGGCTGAATGTTGATGCTGAAAAGTGTCACCCAGTTAACGCAAAAATGTTCTTCCCTAGCAGGATACCCCTCCTTCATTGACTTCTTAATTGAACATTACTGTCTTCTGTTCTTCATTCTGAAATTCTGCTAAGCTCAGGGGAACAGGAAATGACCTTCTGGTATTAAGAAAGAACAGCTACTGCAAGATCAAAATTCCTTAACTTTAAGGCAATGCTTGCAATATTTAAGAAATGGCAGGGGAAAATATTCTTGCATGACATACGCCAGATCTGCAGGAATGATGTGTAATATATTTTCTATACACAATTACAACTTCAGTACATGAGCTCTTCTTGTCATGTCAAACCATGTCATTTTTAATGTTCTCTGACTCTGGTTTTTTATTATTATTATTATTATTTTATTTTTATTATTATTACTATTATTTATTGGGTTATGGGTCTTGAAATCAACTGCTTTGCCAATACTGTTATTTGCACTTGATTTGTCCTCGAAAGATGTCTGTCAGAACTGGAAGCCATCTTTTACAGTTGGGCCTCCAGGCCTGCCACAATTTCTACTGTGGGAAAATGGGAGGGGGGGGTTGTATAGAGTGTGGGTGATATGTAGTCAAAACAGCATTATTTTCTCGGAGAGTCAAGGCCACAGTGCCCTACAGCTGCAATGAGGTGACTGGGAGGCATCTCCAGTTTTGGATGGTGCCTGATTGGACCATGTGATGGACATGTGGGTGTCGGGCAGGGACTTGGATTTTCCTTTGGATGGGAAAAACCTGGAAGCTTTCAAATTTGGGTTTTCCCAGATGTGCCAGTAGGACATCTCTAATAAAATGGAACTTTGAGGAAACTCAAACCTCAGAGTTTTCTTTTGTTGGGAGTGTTACTTGGAATCTTGACATTAACTGGAATCCCCTTTAACAATGCTACCAGCTCCCATGAAATGTGGAGTGCTGTCCAGGGTCCTGAGCCCCAGCGTTGACAAAGTCATTACAATGACCTTTTGCCAGGATCTGAATATTTTTGAATGCATTAGAATACCAATCATTGTCTTGCTTAGCATCACAGGGGGGGCAAACTCTGTAGAATAGCTTGTTTATAGGCACTGCCATTGACAATGAATTGCTGTCATTAACATGTCCTTGAAATATTTGGCTGTGCCTCCCTCCTTCTCCTACACAGCTTCGCAACAGATCTTTGCGTTCTCCAAGCTTCTGTTATGGCAGCTAGATTGTATTTTTCTTCCTAATGCCTGCTTGTGTGTGTGTGTGTGTGTGGTTTTTTTTTTTTTTTTTTGTTATCCTTGAAGAAAGAATGGGCCACCCTTCAAAACCATGGTTTATAGAAATTTTGTTACTTTTGTCATGCAAAAGTAAATGAGGCCATTCATCCATATCTCTTGAATGCACCTTCGGTTCTTAGAAATAATCATCTTGTACACTGCTGTTGTGTACATACTCCAAACAGTACACTTGTCAAATATAGCAATAATCCTAAATGATACAGTGTTCCGGAAACAAAGGCTGAAAGTATTTTAATGGCATTGCTCATTACCCAATGAATATTAATTACAGCAGAATCTACAGCTGATTGGCTTTATGTGGCAAGAGAGGTTATATTTCACCTGCAATGTCAAAAGTGGGTCGAGAAAATGCTGATACCAAGTTGTATCGGAGAATGGCTCTATCCCGCAAACGATTCTATCCGTAGAAAAGTTCTCCGCAAGAAAGCTACGTGCCTGTTATGCAAGTTGTAGGAGAAGCCTGGGGGGTGGAGTCAAGAGAGGAATTAGCCTGGAGTCATTACATTCTCACAAACAGTCCAAGTTTAGCCCCTTTTGATTTCTGTTGACTCTTATCTAGCGCCAATTTAGTGCTGACCGTGACATAGACATGAGCAATAAATCAGCTGGAACTTAATGCATGGTCCTGATTCTTCACACCTGACACAAATTACACAATTCTTCATTTGTGTTGTGGCCCACCAGCAGATCTGGCAGCAGATTCGGACAGTGAGGAGGTTGGGGAGAAACATGAGCCAGTCCTGGAGTCTGGGGAAGGCTCTGATGAGGGCTCTGCATCGGAGGCAGAGAGGGGGCCAGGGCCGTATGCCAGTTATCAGTTGCCTTCAGAGTCAGACATCAGTGAGGCAGATGAATAGCTGGAGCCTGTTCCCAGTGTGTGCATGTGCAGAGTTGCCAGACAAAGGGGAGAGCTAAAGAACAAGGGTTGACTTGGAAGTAAGGCCACAGGTGGATGATGAATGGCCCCTCCCAGAGAGAATAAAAGAGGAGCGAAAGGTGAGTGGAGTTTGCAGGAGACAATTAGTTAATCCCTGCATTCTTGCCAAGTATTGCGGCATCTGAAAGATACCGGCCTGGCCACTCTCCAAGCCTGACAAAGGTCGGTAATTGTGAACTGTCTTGAAAGACCGTGGAAGAGGAAAGACTTTGCTGGAGAGGAATTCACTGTAAATTAAATAAAAGGGGTTTATCAGGATAGGACTCGGCTTCATGCTGCTGGGGAAGTCTAGGTCAGAACAATTTGGACATGGATGTACAATAACATCATTTCCTATTCCCAGTCTTGAGTTTAAAAGATATCTTCCCCTGGAATGACAAGGCATCACGTAACACTCTGAGTCAGGTGCTTAGCTTCAGTTTAGTTGAGAGAATGTTGTGGTTTCACCTGTTGAAGCATAACACCTGGCTTTCCTAAGAGTTTGCTAAGAGTTTCCACTTACTTGGAAGACTCCTCCAATGAATCCTTTCCCCTTTCTTCTGCTCAATAGAAGGTGATTGCAGAGGTACTACAAGGCAGCTGTCAGCCGAAAATTAGTCTTATTCTTCATTCAGTTGACAGATTAAAGCCATCTAAGTTGGTGTCCATCATCACTACACGCCGCCAGCCTATTCAAAACTTTAATTATAATTTGTATCCATTTGTTTATCCTGGATCTCAACCCTTTAACTTCATGGAATGATGTTGAGTTCAATGTCATAAGGAAGGGAGAAAAACTCATCTGTCTCCACTTTCCTACCATAAAAAAATGTATAGATCTTTGCCCACCTATTTGTAGTTATCTAACATTTTCTAAAGATATGATATATCTCAACTCCCTCAATCCCAAGATCCAATTGGCAAGAAAACGGGGCAAAACTCACTTAATGACTGTTTTGCTTAGCAACAGAAATGTTGGACTCAGTTGTGGTCGTAAATTGGGAACTGCCTGTATAGGCATTTAGACAGCAAGGATGAATGAATATCTACAAGCAATTCTTGTGCATCGGATCAATGTGATATATCGACTTCCTGACGTTATGCGTTACTGCTGCAACCCTTTGCAACCCATTGTCAGCTTTTGAACAGCTGCTAATTAGGTTACTTTTGTCAGAGGCAAAGAACCAAAGTCACGATGATGATGGAGGATGATGATGATGATGATAATGATGATAGAGGATGATGATGATGATGACTGGGTCATCTTTCTTTTTAACCTTTTCAAAGATATGCACTTAAAATTTCTATTAGCATCTGGAAGCAGGCAAGAATGCTGGGATTTTGACTTTGAGAAGTTCATTTGCTTGGCAACAAGGAGCTATAATTAAAACAACACTATAAACAGTAATCTATCATTTAATCCATGAGGGCTCCTTCCACTATTTGGAGAACACAGCAATAAACCCCAGCAGTAGTACTTAACAGAGGAAAATTCAATTAGTAATTTTATTTTATTATTCCTTCCTTCCTTCTTTCCTTCCTTCTTCCCTCCCTCCCTCCTTCCTTCCTTCCTTCCCTCCCTCCCTCCCTCCCTCCCTCCCTCCCTTCCTTCCTTCCTGGTAGAAGACTGGGAAAATATTGAAGGCCCCATCTAAAAAAATGAAAGACTCTAGATAAGAAAGGGAGACTTCAGCATGAACCTCTTCATATGCCCATAGGATTTTCTTTTACTTTATTTTTTTACTCCTCACTACATGCATTAAAGCTTTTTTCCCTGTAGGATCCAGTGAGATGGCTGTTTATACACACACAAAACCTGTAGGAAAAGTTGCCCAGTTTCAATTTGCAAACAGGTAAAAAGTGAAAGCTAAACAGGCTTTATTTGTGAAGAAATCTTGTTCTGTTGTGACCTTGCTCCCAGCAAATGCATTGTTCATGCCTGAATGACATTTTCTGACAAAATCAGCATACAATCATGAACCATTTATCAGAAGTTCAGCTGAAGGAGATACATTCACAATGAGCCCTGACGGGGTCACTTTGAAAATACATTCTGACATTTCATAGCAGGAATGTGAGAAGGTCCAATCCGTAAACCTCGATTTAAACTAATTTAGTTTGGTTGGAAGAAGCTTAAATCAGAGGGATGTACAGCGATGCGCAGTGGTTAGTTAGGTAGGTCAAGATGAAAGCTCCCATACTAAAGTTAGTCAAACTGGCTGCTCTAATATTATCCCTATATGTTCTTCTCAGTTGGTAACCATGTACTATTCTTGGTTGCTTTAATTTCAGTACAATAAACTATCTTCACCAAAGGCCAGCTAATGTCTAAGTTTCTACCTTCGGTTGACACTACTGAGAAAGTCAAGAGTTGATGCATGCTTTCTTTAGAATGTCCTCTTGACTATCTCCTATCCACTTCCTGGAAATGATAGATATACTGTAGATAGACAGATGGATAGATGGATAGACAGATAGAAAGATATAGACAGATATAGATGATAGATAGATAGATAAATAGATAGACAGACAGAGAGATAGATGATAGATAGATAGATAGATAGATAGATAGATAGATAGATAGATACATACATACATACATACATACATAGATACATAGAAGATAGATAGATAGATAGATAGATAGATAGATAGATAGATAGATAGATAGATAGACAGACAGATGGATAGATGGATAGACAGAAAGATATAGACAGATATAGATGATAGATAGATTGATAGATAGACAGACAGAGAGATAGATGATAGATAGATAGATAGATAGATAGATAGATAGATAGATAGATAGATACATACATACATACATACATAGATACATAGATACATAGAAGATAGATAGATAGATAGATAGATAGATAGATAGATAGATAGATAGATAGATAGATAGATAGATAGACAGACAGATGGATAGATGGATAGACAGAAAGATATAGACAGATATAGATGATAGATAGATAGATAGATAGATAGATAGATAGATACATACATACATACATACATACATACATACATACATACATAGATACATAGAAGATAGATAGATAGATAGATAGATAGATAGATAGATAGATAGACAGACAGACAGACAGACAGACAGATGGATAGATGGATAGACAGAAAGATATAGACAGATATAGATGATAGATAGATAGATAGATAGATAGACAGACAGACAGATAGATGATAGATAGTAGATAGATAGATAGATAGATAGATAGATAGATAGACAGACAGACAGACAGACAGATAGATGATAGATAGTAGATACATAGATAGATAGATAGATAGATAGATAGATAGATAGACAGATGGATAGGTGGATAGACAGAAAGATATAGACAGATATAGATGATAGATAGATAGATAGACAGACAGACAGACAGACAGACAGACAGAAGATAGATAGATGATAGATAGTAGATAGATAGATGCTAGATAGATAGACAGACAGACAGACAGACAGACAGACAGACAGATGATAGACAGATAGATTTGATCTACATGAATAAATGTATGCTGGGGGATAAAGTGAAGCAAGCTAGCTTTTGTTCTAAGGGAAAAGGTGAGATAATAAATCTAAAAAAAAATAAGTTTGCTCAAACAGACTAGTCAGCCAGTTTAGGTTGTGTAGGTTAGGGCACCAGGCTAGAACTCAGGAGACAGTGAGTTCTAGTCCCATCTTAGGCACAAAGCCAGCTGGGTGACCTTGGGCCAGATACTCTGCCTCACTCCTAAGAAGGAGGCAGTGGCAACCCGTATTTGAAATCTTGCCAAGAAAACCGCAGAGACTTGTCCAGGCATTCATGAAGAGTCAGGCTATCTCAAAGGCACACATACACACAGAGAAGCAAAGAGGACAGTGGCTTATAGAGTTGACGGTTAAAGCTCAGAGCATCTGCATGATGACATCTTCTTTGATAAGTTGTCACAACCCAGCTGGCAGGGTTTTTTGGTTGTTGCAATCACTGATGGACCAGAACTTGAATGCTGGCATCTTAAAATGTTGTCAACTCGAACAGCGAGAATTGGCTGTTCTGATTTTTGCGATTGTCTTGTTGCCTCCACTGCCAGTGCTAACATCCAATTAATGAGATAGCTGGTGATAGAAATGTACTCCCATGTTAGCTTCACTTCCCAGAGAAGCCCTGGCCTCTTTGGATGGCAGCTTGTGGATGTTCCTGATAAACTAGCATGTTGGTTATACTCAGCTTCTCAAAACTAGCATAAAGGTAAAGGTTCCCCTCGCACGTTTGTGCTAGTCGTTCCCGACTCTAGGGGGCGGTGCCATCTCCGTTTCAAAGCCGAAGAACCAGTGCTTTCCGAAGACGTCTCCACGGTCATGTGGCCGGCATGACTAAACTCCAAAGGTGCACGGAACGCTGTTCCCTTCCCAACAAAGGTGGTCCCTATTTTTCTACTTGCATTTTTTATGTGCTTTCGAACTGCTAGGTTGGCAGAAGCTGGGACAAGTCACAGGAGCTCACCCCGTTACGCGGCACTAAGGATTCGAACCGCTGAACTGTCGACCTTTCGATCGACAAGCTCAGCGTCTTAGCCACTGAGCCACTGCGTCCCTAAAACTAGCATACAGTATGCTATTTGGATTGATGAGAGATAATGTCGAGAGCAGCTGTTCACATCCAAATGCATTTCTACATATATATTTTTTTTCCTAAGACTCTGTAACAAAAACTGTGGATGCAAAATTAGATTTTTTTTTATTGCTTTTCAAGTTATAAAGGAATCTCTTGATACTTCACTTTCTTTAGCTCCTTAGCTGCAGCATTCTGCTCCACACTTCCTGTCTGTGTTTACCGAGTAATAAGCAATTAACATCCTGTGAAGCTTTCCAGTTTAGTGTCTGATGACTCCTTGACGGTGATGCCGTTCTTTTTTTTTTTCTGATATAGAAATCCAACTTCACCTCCCAGTTTTCTTTACTTCAGAAAGTCACCATTCTTGGACTCTAAATTCTGTTTACCACATTGCAAAATGTCCTCGATCCTTCCCCAGTTTCCAGAGTGTGCTGAATTAGTAATGTCAATGTTATTTTCTTGTGCATTTAATGTCTGAATTTAAACTTGTAAATATTTTTTTCTGCTTGGTTTCTTTTTAAATATTTGTTTTCTTTTATTTTTTTATTGGGAAAGGTTAGTTGCCTTTGATTGGCAAAATACGAAGAGGAATGTTTGTGCAAATGCCTGATAATCAGAGGTGAAATACTACCGGTTCAAGCGTACCGATAGTAATAAAAGCTACCAGTTCGGGCGAACCGGTATTTCCAATGATCAGCTGTGTCATAGAATTTATATTCGCTAGAAAGCATGAAATCCTGCTTTCTAGTGAATCTAAATCACGCGGCACAACTGTTCCCCCCCTCGCTGTTCTACTTACCTTCAAATGGCTCCTTTTTCTGTGCGTCTGACACACACCACGCATGTGCGGGCCGCGAACCGGTGGCAACCTGTGGAGGATTTCACCACTGCTGATCATGTCTAATTTTCTACCTTCTGCAATTCTGACATGGGATAAAACCACAAGTTTATAATGACTGGGATTACTCAGAAGCAAGAAAAGGAAAGATGGAAGATCTTGGTGATATTAGTGAGAGAAGGATTATATGGGAGCTGAGACCATTTTTAGCATTTTACTGGGGGAGGGGAAAAAATCTTAGAGTTCCCTCCCCCCAGCTTTTCATCTGTATACCCTTCAAGGAAAATAAGTTATCTTTGCAGAATTTTCTCTAAATAGCTACTCCTTGAAAACAAAGGTATCTTCCTCAAGACTACCCATATGGAATGACAAAATTAATTTAGCGCCAATATATTTTGGAGCTAAGCTACCAAGGCAGTTACATTGTCACATCATTGGTAATACTCAGCTCCACTTCAAAAAAGCCAAAAGAAAACAAAACAGAATTCTATCTTCCTCTGCTGAAATCCAGTGATTTAATAGAATAACAGAATTGGAAGGAACCTTGGAAATCTTCTAGTCCAATCACCTGCTCAAGCAGGAGACCTATATCATTTCAGACAAATGGTTGTCCAATCTCCTACTGCGAACAAATATAATTGCATCTTCTATCTGTTCCTCCCTCCCTCCTTCTTTCTTTCTTTCCTCCCTCCCTCTCTCCTTTCCTTCCTCCTTCCCTCTTTTCCTTCCTCCTTCCCTCCCTCCCTCCCTCCTTCTTTCATTCTTTCCTCCCTCCCTCCCTCTCTCCTTTCCTCCCTTTCTCCTTTCCTCTCTCCCTCCCTCTTTTCTTCTTTCCTCCCTCCCTCTATTCCTCCGTCCCTCCCACTCTTCCTTTCTCCCTCTTTCCCTCCCCCTTCTTTCCTTTTTTTCTCCCTCCCTCTCTCTCTTCCTCCCTCTCTTCCTCTCTCCTTCTTTCCTTCTTTCCTCCCTCCCTCCCTTCTCTCCATCCATCCATCCATCCATCCATCCATTGTTTTCTTTTATTTCTGATGAACCAGGTGAAGGATGAGATTGAGCAATTATGATTCTTGATCTTCTGCATGTCTGAAAGTATTTTCGTCCAAGCAGCAAATGCATTGTCAAATAATAGAAACTGTTTATGGCTTTGAATTAATTATGTCAGCCATGCTACGTGCACTTATTTCGCTACTTTTAGTTTTAATTAATCAGTACAGTCCCACTAATTAATGTTAGTTAGACTTGCAAGAAGAGATGATCCCCAATGGACATCTTGGGACTTACCGCTATTTAATTAGCAAGTCTTATTCCAATTCTACCTTGTTGTTCCATGTTAATGACAATTAGATATTTCTTCACCTTTAGATGTTGTTTGTTTACATTGAAAACAAGGCTTCAAACAAAGTAACATCACAAGCACAGAGAGGCTGTAGATGGATGAGCGATCATGCATTGAAGATCCCAGATTTCATTTAAGCAGAACTGGGAGAGTCTCCAAGAAAGTTTCAACTTACAGAACTGGTTGGATCAACTGTCTTATTCAAGCTAAAGAAGCATTTTTCTAAGGACTTCACTAGAGTGGTGAATAAAGATAAGGGTTGAAATTACTCACAGTGTTCTCTT